>NC_056726.1:636646254-636713754 GCF_019279795.1 Protopterus annectens | reverse complement strand
ATATACCATGGAATACAGTGAAGACAGTCATCAAAACGTGGAAAAAATATGGGGCAACAGTGATGTTGCAAAGAACTGGATGTCCCTCCAAAACTGATGAAAAGACAAGACAAAAACTGGTCAGGGAGGCTGCCAAGAGACCTACAACAACACTGAAGGAGCTGCAGGAATTTCTGGCAAGTATTGGTTATGTACTAGATGTGACAACAATCTCCCACATTCTCCATATGTCTAGACTATGGGGTAGGGTTGCAAGACGGAAGACTTATCTTACACAGAAAAACATCCAAGCCCAGTTAAAATTTGCAAAACAATACATCACCTTCCAAAACCATGTGGGAAAATGTGTTATGGTCTGTTGAGACCAAGGTTGAACTTTTTGGCCATAATTCCAAAAGGTATGTTTGGTGTAAAAACAACACTTTGCATCACCAAAAGAACACCATCCCCACGGTAAAGCATGGTGGTGGTAGTACCATGGTTTGGGGTTGCTTTTCTTCAGCTGTAACTGGGGCTTTAGTCAAGGTGGAGGGACTTATGAACAGTTGCAAATGCCAGTCACTTTTGGCCCAAAACCTTCAGGCATCTGTTAGAAAGCTGAAGATGAAGAGGAATTTCTCCTTTCAGCATGACAATGACCCCAAGCATACATCCAAATCAACAAAAGAATGGCTTCACCAGAAGAAAATTAAAGTTCTGGAATTGCCCAGCCAGAGCCTAGACCTAAATCCAATAGAAGATCTGTGAGGTGACCTGAAGAGGGCTGTGCACAAGAGATGCCCTCACAATCTGACAGATTTGGAGTGCTTTTGTAAGGAAGAGTGGGCAAATATTGCCAAGTCAAGATGTGCCATGCTGATAAACTTCTACCCAAGAAGACTGAATGCTGTAGTTAAATCAAAAGGTGCTTCAACAATGTATTAGTTTAAGGGTGTGCACACACAACAAAGTATTAGTTTAAGGGTGTGCACACGTATGCAACCAGCATATTGTACATTTTTTTATTTTTTTCCCTTAACATATTTGTTTGTTTTTCAATTGAATTGTACATGTTATAGGTCATATTAAAGGTAGAAAAAGTTTTGAAATGATTTATTGTGATCTCATTTTTTTATATCACAAAAACCTGGAATTTTAACAGAGGTGTGTAAACTTTTTTATCCACTGTATACATATATATATATATATATATATATATATATATATATATATAGATATATATATATATATATATATATATATATATATATATAGATAGATAGATAGATAGATATAGATATAAACTGTGTGTATTTTTATGTGTGTGCGTGTGCTTGCATGTGTAAGAACATCTATATATATATATATATATATATATATATATATATATATATATAGATCTATATATAGATGTAAAGGTGTGTCTGTGCGTGTGTGCGCATACGTGTGTGTGTGTAAACGTACACATGAGAATGTGTGTGTCTGTGTGTTTATGTCTGTGTGTCTGTATCTGTGGTTTGAGGAGAGCTGAAGCTGTGGTTAACTTTCTAGTAGTTTATGCACCAGCTAGGACAAACAGCAGAAACACAGTGGCTGTAAGATTCATTTCTTTATGTATGCATTTCTGATTTATTTATTAGCATTTGATTACCAAGAAAGTCCAATGGGGCCATAATCATTCCCATCACTACAGTAACTATACTGTTAATCTGTTTATTTTTCCAGACTTGTTTAGGTGTGCTTACCTGCAATTTTGAATTTGACCAATTTCAGTCATCATCCCTAGGTACATCATGACCAAAAGCATACAAAGGAATTACATACATGAGATAAATTTTACAACAACAGCAGAAAAGATGGAAAGAGAAGAGATGAACAAAGGAGGGGGCATATAAAGAAAATGATTGTGAATAAAAAGGAGGTTATGCAATTAGGTCTGAGTTGAAAGAGCGACATTGGCTGAGATTGTTAAGCTGAGCTCTGAATTGGGGGTCTGAATTTAGCATAGGATATTATGTCTTAAATCTGAGGGGATTGCTTGCCAAACTTTTGTTTCTTAAAGAAACTATGGTAGGAACAATGTAGTTTTTTGTTTTTTGAGGTTTCAGTAAGGGCCCTGATTGTGCAGAATTTCTAAGGCTGTATGTAGGGATGTAGGGAATGGGTTTGACTGAGAGGGGAATAAGGGTATCTTGGCTTAGAGGTCTGAACAGTAGGGAATGAGGTAAAAGGTTGTCTCTTTGTTTTATGAGGAACCAGATTGCCTTTTTTGATAGTAGGCAGTAGTGTGTGTGACTAGAAGAGTTGGTTATGAAATGGCATATTTTATTTCAGATTAACTGCAGAATTGTATTGTTATGTTTGCATTCTCCCACAACTATAGGTAAGTCATATTCTAACTCTTCAAGGAAGATGCCTTTGACAATGAGTGCTCTAGCTGGAAGTGGGAAAAAGTAGAACATTATGCATGTGCCTAGAATAGAAGATGTAAAGTTTATGTCTGAAACATATCTATTTTCTTCAAGAGATAATTGCTACTTGAATTCTAAATTGGAAAGTTACTGAAATTGAAACGTTACTTGAGTTACATAGCATATGAAATATTATAGCAATATGGCGTGGTTTGGTCCTGAGGGACCAAACAAAGACAACCGTGGTAAATTAATGACATTATTTAAGAAAAGAAATAATTACTTAAATAATGGCATTGTATAATGCTGCCCTTCCGCAGCTGTCTGGTGTTCGTGGCAGTTCTGATGTACTGCGCATGCCTCGCGAGGTATCAGAGTTGTGGGCAAAAAGGAACGAAGATCTCCGTTGCTTTTACTGTCGCTATGTTAAATGGGTTTAACATAAGACAGTTTAAAATAAGCAACGGAGATCTCCGTTTATTTTAAAAGCCATGTTAAACTCATTTAACATAGCGCAGACAGTTTAAAGCAACGGAGATCGCAAGATCTCCTCGCTGTTACTGTACTATTGTCTATGTTAAAGGAGTTTAACATAGGCTGGCCAATCAGCGTGCATGTTTTAGAGTAGGCATTGTATAATGCAGGATATATTTAACTATGATAAATTCCAGGTGAACAGCCCAAGCCAGTAAACAAGTCTTTACAGTCTAAACAAATCACCAGACTTTATGCAAATCTTCAGACTTTAACCAAATCATCATACTAACCCCCTGTTTGGAATTGTGTAAGCAGAAACAGCAGGGTAGTGTCAGCGAGCTGGTCAGACATGAGCTGCACAGGTTAATACAAATAATCGGTGAAGAAAAAACTTTATGTTTGGGTGTCTTAACTTATTAACTGAAAGATATAAGAAATAATAAAATGTCATTTATGAGACAATGGGCTGCAAGAATTTTTGCAAACTAGTATCTATGTTCCTTAAGTATTTGGCCAAATGAATATCCATATCACTGAATGAGTTTTGACTACATTTGCATAGTTTTCAAAGTGTATCTGACATATTACATGTGAGACTTGTGAAGAAAACTGAACACTCAGGTGGCATACTTTGATGAAAGAGTAAATAGTGGGCAATGCTGGTATACTGGGCTTCTCCACTTGCTTGAAGTGTAGCCACAGGGCTAGTTCTAGCAGTCATTACAAGGTCTCGATCTCAGCAAGGTATTTAAAGGTCCAGCAAGAAAGAAATCTGAAAATGTGGCCTGCTTCTCAGGATATCATCAACTTCTGCTATATAAAATGATACTGTTTTGGATGAGGACAAGGTGAATGGTGATCTAAGAATTTTCAGGACATGATCAAGGGCATGACCTGTGGGAGGCTTAGAGTTTATCAATTCACAGGCCATCAAATATGTGATTCATCATCCTCTTCTAACAATAATATTAAACTTGGCAATAACATTAATACTGTAAGCAGCCTAAAAGAAATAGCCAACCTGTTTGCACTCCACTTTGCAAACCAGTGCAGGTGCTCCCCAGAAAATGGAAATCTAATACAATTACTAGAGAGCAACATGCAGAACCTACATCCATATTGCACTTCATTCAAATGACCCTTCAGCAACTATATAAATCACACACACACACACACACACACACACACACACACACACACACACACACACACACACACACACACACACACACACACACACACACACACACACACACACACACACACACACTTACTCACATATCCATGCACAAACACACATCGCCCTAAAGGGTGTCACATATCAATTACCTTGAGCACAAAGTATATTAGGCTCGTCATTATTTCATGATGTTAATTTACTCTGGTATTTATAGTGTATAAATTTTCCTTTTGTACTTAAAGAAATGGCATTTCCTTTTCATAAGTGATTGTGGTTATTTGACTCAACTCTGTGTCCACTCCTATTTGGCATCTACTTCTTGGAGGCTAATGTCAAGGGCCTTTGGCTGACCAGGTTTGCAGATGACTGCAAATTGGGAGAAATCATAGATCCCCTCCCCCCCATTGCACAAACATTTTACAAGAGGGTCTAACACAGACAAATGACTGGTGCCAAAGTTACATATTAAAACTCAATGCAAAGAAATGCATTATAGTGTCTTGTGGGAAAACCTGCCACTCAGGCTAATTACTCCAATGACAATACACCTTTAAGAGATGACCCAGTAGTCAGGGATCTGGGAGCACATGTAGACAGTAATCTGGCCTTTGACTAATATATGGCCATGGTAGTAAAAAAATCATTCCCTGTTGCCCAATTTATAAGTAAGAGCATGGCATTCAGAGCCAGTGAAGTCTAAGCACCAGTTTATTCAGCCCTTATCAGACCTGTCATTGAGTATAATGCCTCCTTCGGCACATACATAACCAGACATATGCAAAACCTGAAACACCAACAAAGGTCCTTACCAAAAGAATCCAAGTTATAAACACATTATCCTCTATGGATCACCTTAAAGCCCTATGTCTATATTCAGTTTCCTACAGGTTACTGAGAGGCAACCTATGCCTGGCCTACAAGGCATCCTCAGATCCAGCTCTGATGGACCTTTCGCATATCTTTAAAATGAATAGCATCAGAAGCACTAAATCCAAGAATTTAATTTTGCTTGTGACATAGGTTCATAGGTTCATACTAGGCTATCTGCCCTAGGGCATTTATAAGCCTAGCCAGAGTATGTTTGGCTTTCGCCACCCATTTTAAAATAATTTTGCTATGCCCTTTTTCGAGGTTAGTATACTGTGCCTCTGTCTAACAGTGACACAGAAGTGATACCTGGGGTAAACCTACGATCTCCCATCCACTCATCAAGATTCCTCTTGAAGAGAGTCAATGAGGGACTCTGCCTAACCTGGACTGGGATTTTATTCTAGAGTGAAGGGAGCCTCTGGGTTATGAATCTGTCCCTCCAGCATGTCCTATTTATTTCAGTGCTGAGGTTCAAGTCTCTCGAGCACATAGCTCTATGGGATTTGGATTTTCTGAGGTGCAGCATGTCCATTAATTCCGGGTTGGACATGGCTTTATACATCAGGCACAGATCGCCTCTGAGCAGGCGGTATGCCACTGAGTAGAGCTGGAGTTTCTTTAACTGGGCAGCATATGGCATCTGTTTGAGCCCTTTGATCCTCTTGGTGAGGTACTTTTGGGGTCTTTCCAGTTGCTGCAGGTGTCTGGTAAGGTACATCCCAAAAGGGGCATTGTACTCAATTATGAGCCTGATGAGGGATGAGCAAAGAGACACGATGACCTCCCCTGATCTAGATGTGAATCCCTTCATGATTAAGTGGGCTATATAAAAATGTTTTTCTAACCACTTTGGCCACATGGTTGTCAAATGAGAGATTGCTATCAACTTGGGTCCCCAGGTCCCTAATTACTTCTTCTGTACTTAATGGATTACCACCTATGTGGTAATTTGTGGGCACTTTGTTTTTGCCAAAGGGGATGGCTATACACTTTTTGGCATTTAGCTTGAGGCCATGGCTCTGGCACCAGTTGTCTGTTTCTATGAGGCCCTTTTGGAGGATGCTTGTGTCGGCTGGAGTGTCGATTATGGTGCCCAGTTTGCAGTCATCTGCAAACTTGGTCAGCCACAGTCCTTCTGTGTTGGCCTGTACCTCCGAGAAATATATACAGAACAAGAGAGGTCCCAGGACTGAGCCTTGTGGGACGCCACTTGTAACTGGTTTGGAGTCTGACATGGCTCCAGCAATTCTAACCATGTGGGTTCTGTCCTTGAGCCAGTTTGCAACCCATCTAGTGACATAGGGGTTTATATTTAAGCTGGTGAGCTTATCTATAATGCCCGAGTGGGGTATTGTATCGAAGGCTTTTGCGAGGTCCAGGTAGGCTGTGTGGACCACCTTCCCCTCGTCAATGGCCTTAGTGATTGTTTCAAAGAAATCAACCAGGTTTAAGAGGCAGGATCTGCCCTTAACAAAGCCAAACTGGGTAGGATCCAGTGTCTGTAGGTCCCCAATATCTTTATTTATGAGGTCCATGATGATCCTTTCCATAGCTTTGCAGACCAAGCTAGTCAGGCTTATAGGGTGATAGTTTCCAGGATCTGTTGAGGCACCACCTTTGTGGAGAGGGACCACTGTTGCTGTACGCCACTCTTTGGGTACATATCCTGTAGTAAGGCTGAGATTGAACAGTAGTTTTATGTTTGGGTTTAGCTCTTCTTGGAGTTCATGTAGGACGCAGCCCGGGACACCGTCTGGTCCCATTGATGCTGTGTTTTTTGCTTTGGAGAGGGCAGCTCTTACCTGAGCATCTGAGATGTCAGGGGGGCAGCACTCTGCTGGGATAGATATTTGCCCTTTTGGTGGGGGGGGAGTTTGCACTGAACCTGTCAGCTAGGATGTTGGCAATGTCTGTGGGTTCAGTGTATTTTTTGTCATTTTGGACTAATTCTGAGCATATCTGGGAATTCCCACCCAGGTTCCTAGCATAACTAAAGAAAGCCTTGTGATTATCCTTAGTGTCCTGTGCAATTTTTCTCTCAAAGCTGGCCATAGACGATTTTATGAGTGCCCGTAGTTTTTTGCCAATACTGATCAGAGATGCCTTCCCTTTTTGGGATTTTGCTCTATCATGTAGTAGCTTCCTCCTTCTATTGTATAGTTTGTTTATGGCTGGGGTCCACCAGACAGGATGTCTGCCTTTGGAGGATTGGGACTTGGTTTTATTTGGGATTGCATGATCCATGCATTCCACATGTTGGTAATACAAATATGTGTCTCTGAGTATCCCTATGCTCCCTGTTCAAGTGAAGCAGAGTCCATCCCAAATCCTATTTAAACATAACCTTGAACAATGGATGGGAAATTAGGAATTCACCCTGGGTCTGGCCTCCATGTCCCTGAAAGACTGAGGCAGAAAGTAATTCCCAAATGAACATACCCTCTGCATAACCTCAAGAAACTTCCTAACATACCTCCCCAAATAAACACCCATGATACATAAGGACACAATTGGGTTTGGCTGCACAGCTAGGCTTATAAAGACCCTGGTGGTCATTCAGCTAGTGTATAGCTATGAACCTATCATTTCACTGTTCCTTACCAACAAGCAGTGGAAGAGAAGCATTAAAAATACTGCTTAGGTATAGTAAACCTATTAGAGAGTAATGCTTGAGCTGAAGATTGAAATCAGATAAAAAAATCTTTTAACACTTTCCAGTCAAAAACTATTTGCTTCCATTCCAACTACTTTATAGATCTAACAAGAAATATAGCATACATTATTTTCTCAGTCCTAATGCTTGCTTTATGAATTGCCATGGGAAAATCCTCCAAACTGAAGCTGGTGTTGTTTGACTAGGTGTGATTATACTGCTATCTATATTAAAAATGATATACTTTATTTACTATATGTACTTCCAGTAAGAATTTCAAATATCGGTTTTACCATTTAAATTTATGTTATATAGTTCTGACAAGAGGGACCTCACTGAAGTGTTATTTCTTAATTCATATTTCCTATATTTAAATTAGATGTTACAATTCACAAACTCTCCCTGTATTATATTTTGCATTTAAATAGTCATATACTGTCAAATAATTTGTACAAGTAACCACACTTTTAATTTTAAAGCATATCTTAATATCATATTATCAGTTAATAATAGCATAGCCTATGTGAAACAATCAGACCAGTATATAAAGTTATTTATATTTTAGTAGTCATTTTCACATCTTTAAAATTTTCAATAAAAAGAAAACGAGGAATATCAAAAAATATGATTTTTTAATTGTTCATAAATAAAAAAATGTTAATCTTCCTAGAATTGTATTTATATAATTAGATGCCATTAGATTAGATATGCATAAAATTAAATTATGAGGAGCTATAAAATGTTATGACTTCTCAATGATTTTAAATATTTTCGTGGCTATCATGGAATGTAAATCTGTCCATCAATGAATTGACTTGTATGAATTGTCTGGCCACTGTACGATAATATTAAAGTTAGTGTATAGTTCATAGAAATAAAAAAATGGGAAGATAATTCACTGTTTTCACAAGCTCTGATATGATGATATATTGCTATTGCATCTATCTGAGAACTGAAAACAATGACTTATTTAGGTCATTAATATGTTTTGTTCTTGGCAAGGGAGATGCTGTTTATTGCATATAAGGAATCTTAAACAAGAGTGTCATTTTGTTGCATTTAATATATATTAAAAATGCTTTATTTTGAAATCACCTCCTTACAAATCTCAGCAACATTTATCATAAATGGCATAGTTAATCTCTTCTCTACTAGTAAACAGGTTCATGAACAGAAGGAGTTTCAATTTCAGATCCTGGAGTGATAAAACTATACTTAGGTGCCTGTGGCATGGGCAGGTATCTGGTACAAGTTGGTCAGACTGTTCTTGATTATCTTGTGGAAATATTGCCAAAATGTCTATTTTCTGAGTAACCTATTCTGGCCTTGCATCAGGTGTATTGCTTATGGTGAAGGGATGAGTAGGAATATTTTAATTTAAATATAGTTAAAGGTACTGCAGTTGAATAATTGTAAATGTTTGTGCACTGTTTTTTTACAAGTATCTTAATTGCAGGTTAATATTTGCAGTCCAATTTATTTAGCTTGTTTGTATTTTTGCTACTTTTAATGAAAGTCATTTATTTTATATGTGGAGTAAGATTTCTTTTAGATTCAGAGAGCATTATGGCAAGCATTCTGCATGACTGGAATCGGATCAGATCTTTTAAAAATATATTACGTTATTTTTTAAATTGTATTTCATTTGATGTATGATGATGATGATTGATTATTATTATTATTTAATATAACAATAACAGTTGTAGTTTACCTTTTGGTTTTAATTCAGTTTTGTGTGGAGACGTTGCTGCATTTTTGGTGCCTGTATAATTAAATGTAGCACTTTTTCAGAACTTGTTGTAAGCACTAAATAAGCTACTAATTACTATAGCACTCAACCTTCCTCATTACCTAGAGGAAAACAGTTTTTGCACTTACTTTCCTTACTTGCTTAAAGAAAAACAGCTCTTTTACTCACTTTCCTCACTTATCTAGAAGAAAATAGTTTTTTATTCAAGCATATCCAAGGGTCAGCTCCCAGTGTTCTCTCCTGTCTATTTGATGAATCTGGGCATCTTGGGGCAATGTAGAAATTGCCTCATGTACACAGGCAATCCTCTCCTCCTACCACCCAACACTACAGCCTGTGAGAGATGCACTTATCTAGCCAAATTGGAGGTGAAGCTCTCTCCAACCAAGACTGAACTTGACATTCAAAAGGAGAAGGTAAACACTTGCACCACACCACACTTATCACAGTCTCACTAAATCGACACCACCAAAATCCACACATAGAAACACAAAAGCATTCACAGAGGCTCTCAATAATAATCTGCCCAAGCAACAGAGACCTCCAAAGCGGAAACGCAAGCAACTTCCACCCCCACCAACACAACCCAAATGACACATAGCCCACAGACTCAGTGTGCCACTTAACCACAGCCAATAAGGCAAAACAACGTATCCAACACACTAGTCATAGGTGACTCTATAGTCAGGCACACTGATGTCCCACTCACCAGGCTAAACAAGGAGAAGGTTACTGTCAGCTGCCTGTTGGGTGCCAGGATCCGCCACATAACCCATGCACTCAGGTCACTCCACAACAAGCACAAATATGAGTCTGTCATTGTCCATGTTGGTGTGAACGACCTGAGACTTACCTCCCTGGACTACATGAAAAGAGACATGGAAGAGCTCTCCGATCTTGTAGCCCAGGCAGGTATGACCCTAGCCCTGAGTAGCATTCTGCCATCGCCCAGAATGATACCGCAGTACAAGGACAAAATGATTGACTTCAACAATTGGCTAAGCTTCTGGTGTCATTCTAAGGGGATCCAGTATCTGTCTGCTTGGGATGACATGGTTGACAGACCACGATGCTTTGCTAGAAATGGCCTGCATCTGTTGCCCCTTGGATTCTGGATACTGGCTAAGGCTTTTGCTGCCCCTATAGTGCCTGTGTTAGGCAAGGTTCAAATGAGAAATTCAACACCATAACAGGAACAGGCAAGCAAAAACTGAGGGTAATGCTACTCAATGCTAGAAGTCTAAATATCAAAATGCACTCACTCAAGGCACTCCTTAAAATGGAGAACATCGATATCTGTGCAGTGACTGAGACCTGGTTCAAGGCTCCAGAGAGCACCACTGCACTACCAGGCTATAACTCATACCACACTTTTCGACTATGTAACCTGGACCGGAACACCAAAGGCGGAGGTGTGTCCATATTCATTAAGGATATCCACACCTCCAGGCTAGTTGCTCAGCATAATGCATCTGAGGTTATCCATAGGTTCATAGGTTCATAGGTTCATAGGTTCATACTAGGCTATCTGCCCTGGGGCAATTATAAGCCTAGCCCAATTCTGTATGGCTTACACCACCCCTTGATTTGAGTCTACTGTGCCCTTTTTAAGGTTTAGTTTACTGTGCCTCTGTCTAATAGTGACACGGGAGTAATCCCTGGGACAAACCTACGATCCCCCATCCACCTATCGGGATTCTTATTGAAGAGATTCAGTGAGGTGCTCTGCCTCACATGAACTGGAATTCTATTCCAGAGCGAAGGGAGCCTCTGGGTTATGAACCTGTCCCTCCAGCAAGTTCTATTTATTTCTGTGCTGAGGTTCAAGTCCCTCGAGCGTGTGGCTCTAAGGGATTTAGATTTACTGAGGTGGAGCAACTAACTCTGGGCAAAACTGCAATCCAAATTGTAGCTTGCTACAGATCCCCCAGGAATGCCACTCCTCTTTTCTTGATGTACTGAAAAATATTAGGGTTCAACCAAACACCCTAATAATGGGCAATTTCAATTACCCCACCATTAACTGGGAAAACTACTCATGTACCAACTCCTTCACACAATGCTTTCTGGAATTCATAAATTCCAATGCCCTGGATCAACTTATCCACACCCCCACCAGGGGGCAACAATATCCTAGACCGAGTCATTACCAACATGAGTGACCATGAGTTCCACACCTAAATTCAACTCCTTGTTGGTCCGATCCGACCATAAGCTAATCACCCTTGATATTCACATCCCACCCCCACCCCCCATTAGGGAAACCATGGTAAAAAATTTCTCCAAAGCCAACTTCATGCTTCTTAAGACAGAAGTGGTGAACTTCATGACACCCATGCAGATGGACAATACAGTTACAACTGCTGAATCCTGCACAAATGCACTCTATAAGCACTTACACGAGTGCATGGATCATGCTATCCCAAACAGAACCGAGACTCTATCCTCCAAAAAAAGGAAGACAATCTGGTGGTCTCCTGCCATAAACAAACTGTACAACAGAAGGAAGAAACTGTTGCAAAAGAGAGTAAAATCCCATGAGTGGAGGAGCTCCCTGGTCAGCCTCAGTAAGAAGTTGAGATCCCTTATAAGATCCTCCCAAAGCTAACTACAAAAACAAAATTGCCACTGATTCTAAGGACAACCACAAAGCATTCTATAACTATGTCAAGAATCTCAATGGCAACACCCAGATCTGCTCTGAGTTACAGCACAATGGCACGAAAATTACAGAACCAACTGATATTGCCAACATCCTGGCAGATAGGTTCAGTACTAACTTTACCCCCCATCACCCCCTAAAGGGCCCATATCTATACAGGAAGAATGCAGAGTCCCTGTAATCACAACTATGCAGGTAAAAGCTGCACTCTCTAAAGCCAAAAACACAGCATTCATGGGACTGGACAACATCCCAGGCTGCATTTTACATGAACTTCAGAACGAACTGGCTCCCCACCTAAGCACCATGTTCAGTCATAGCCTCACATCAGGCTTTGTGCCCACTGAATGGCATACAGCAACAGTTATCCCACTCCACAAAGGGGGAGCCACCACTGATCCCAGGAACTATCTCCCTATTAGCCTGACGAACCTGGTCTGCAAGGGCATGGAACATATCATCAATGAACTCATAAACAAATACACTGTTAACCTCCAAACTCTGGATCCCACCCAGTTCGGGTTTATGAAAGGCAGATCATGCCTCCTGAACCTGATTGACTTCCTTGAGGCAGTCACCAAAGCCGTAGATGAGGGTAAGGTGGTCCACACAGCCTATCTTGACCTTGCCAAGGCTTTCGACATCATCTCTATTCTGGAATTACAGCTAAACTCACTAAACTAGGTATAAATCCCTACATCACAAGATGGGTTGCCAACTGGCTCACTGACAGAACCCACACTGTAAAAGTTGCACACTCCAAATCTGACCTCAAACCAGTGACAAGTGGAGTACCACAGGGTTCAGTCCTGGGACCTCTCCTGTTTGGTATCTACTTCTCTGAAGTACAGGCTAACACAGAAGGCCTCTGGCTAATGAAGTTCACAGATGACTGTAAACTAGGAACCATAGTCGAGTCCCCAAATGATGTGGAAATCCTACAGAAGGGCCTCGCTGAGACAGATGCCTGGTGTCAGAGGCATAGTTTCAAGCTCAATGCCAAAAAGTGCATTGTCATCCCCTTTGGTAAAAACTCTGTACCCATGAACTACTACATAGACAGCAATCTACTTAACACTGAATGTGTGATAAGAGACCTTGGAACCCATGTGGACAGTAGTCTGTCCTTTGATAGTCACATTGCCACAGTAATCAGGAAGTCCTTCTACATGGCACACCTCATCATAAAAGGGTTCTCATCCAGGAAAAAAAGAGGTCATTGTTCCCCTCTACTCAACACTCATTAGACCCATTAGAGTACAACACCCCTTTTGGAATGTACCTCACAAGACATCTGCAGCAGCTGGAAAGGCCACAGAAGTATCTCACAAAGAGGTTTACTGGCCTCAAACAGATGCCCTACACTGACCGTCTCAAAAAACTCCAGCTTTACTCTGTAGCATATCACCTACTCTGACGTGATCTCTGCCTAACATATAACGTTATGTCAAACCCAGAGCTGTTGGACATGCTACACCTAAAGAAATCCCAATTCCTCCAAGCTACATGCTCTAGGGACATAAACATTGTCACCACAATAAGCAAGACATGCTGGAGGGATAGCTTCCTGTCCCAGAGACTTCCCATACTCTGGAACAGACTACCCATCTATGTCAAGCAAAGTTCTTCATTAGCACTCTTCAAGAAAAATCTTGATGAGTGGATGGGAAATAGGAAATACACCCCGGGGATAACTTCTGTGTCTCTGCTTAACGGTGGCACAGGAAAATAACTTTCTTGGGTGGCGTAAGCCAGGGAACCTTGTTGGCTAGGCTTACGTTGGCCCAAGGGCCGATAGCCTAGTACCTACCTATGAACATATGAACCTAGTGTTTGTTTTTTATTTTTGCTGTATAGTGCTTAAAGTAAGTTTTTAGGTGTTTCAACAGCTGGATTGGTGCTTCATTTTAGTTTACCATGGTGTTTTAAGGAATACTATCACTAATAGAATATAGGGTATACTTTACTGGAAAAAATCAAAAACATGCAAAGAAAAAAAAAGAACAAGAATGAAAAAGGCCTGTAATAAAATCAAATGCAAATGTAAAAAAAATCACTGCAAAAGAAGAAATAATCCAGAGTATAAAAAAAAACACTGTATAACCAAACACTTAAAACATATCCCCACTGTACTGCCCTCCACCCCTTAGGCCATTGCCACCACTTTACACTTCCCAAGATATTATCCAAAACAGGCTGATGAAACAAACAAAAATAAATAAATAAAATGGAACAATAGGTCTTCTGCACTTGCCACGTGGCCACTGTTAACACAAAATCATTACACCTGAGGACGAAAGTCCAAGGGAAAAGATAACCACCAGAAAAACAACTTGCCCCTACTCAAAGGCAAGACCACAAGCACATGGAAATTGGCAGCAGGGGCTGTCCACAAAGAACAGGGCTTGGTATTCCCTCATTTACCTTATACTTAATGCAATTAATGCAATTTGAGATTCACTGCATGTCTTCCTTCATATCTAATTCTGCCTTAATATCTCTCTTCCAGCTATCTTTCTTATGCAACAATCTGCCATACATTTATGCAGAACTGATCCACAGCAAACAGGATAATTATAATTGTACCCTTTGCAATGTACACCCCAACCTCTGTGTCAGCACTGGATTCTCTCTGATCTGTACAAATGCAAAATGGCTGATTATCAATGATGCAAGAGGTGTGCTCCTTATCTTAAATCATCGTTACTTTCCATGTGATCCTACAGATACTGTCTTCCACGGTGTTGTCTTGACAGTCAAACAGGTTTGCAAATATATATTTATAACACAATCCTGGTTCTAAATAAGCACATCAGTCCCCTCATTGTATTTCTTCCATTACCTCATCTATGATAAGCACAGACTCCATCTGCTGCATTGTAAATAGCATATTTGCATAACTTGTTATATAGTAGCACATTCAGCAGCATAGTATATTGTGTTGAAATATAATTTAGTTATATCCATGTAGAGTGTATGTTAATCATGTATGATACATGTACACAATTACCCTGCTTGCAAATTGTGTAGTAGTAGTCATTTATTCTGAGACTTTATCCAAGCTGTTTATAATGTATCTCTTCAGCTAAATCCTGCAATGCTCTATTTGCTTATTCTGTCATCTTATGCTACTTAGTCTCTGTTTTTAGCATCTGTGCATATCATCTTTTGCAGACCTTGTTTATTATTATTTATTTTATCTGTATTTGTACTATTTATAGCCAGAGAACCACTTAGCCAGCAATTACCAACTGCTAAATATTGCAGTTTCTGTTGCCAGCCCAAGAGTCTCCTCTACCTAGCAAACACTTCTAGCCCTCTGCTTTGCTTAGCAAAATATAATTTGCCCATTTGTGCTAGGTATGGGGACTTTATTTCATTGTAACCACATTATACAGTTTCCACTGTTGGCATTTCTGGTACTGCCAACTGATTATACTTAATGAAGCAATTTCATGTTCATTGCTTGTCCTCAGCTATATCCTATTCTGCTCTGTTACCTCTCTACTAGTTGTAGGCTGCATTACTTGTATGCAGTTATCTGCTATTCATTCTTTAAAACTGATAATCTGCAAACAGGATGACTGTATTGCTTTCTCTCCCCCTTATTTCTTTTATTAACTTTCCCTTTGCAAGTCTGCATGTCAGCTGCAACAATTCCAGCATTGAATTCCTTCTGTTCTTCACTTCCACCATTGGATTCCTTCTGTTTTTCACATTCACAGACTAATCAATTGCCTCTAACACTGAAGATATAACACTTGTCTTATATTATTGCTGCTTTCCATGTATTCTTACCAGTGTTGTGCTAGTTACTTATAAAAGTAATAAGTTACTATTACTAATTACTTTTCAGTAAAAGTAATATATTACTATTACTTATGAATTTTCTAAAAAAGTAATATATTACTATTACTAGTTACTAAAGTAACATATTACTTTTACATAAATGTAGTTTATCAATTACAATATTGAGATTTACTCACACAAGTAAGTACATGCATATAAGTGTATTATTAAAGTTGCATACACGATGTTACAGTGATGGTGAATAGCATTTAACAGTTGAAAAACTCCAGCAGATTACTTTTTACAGCTGGGTGACACATTTGTGCAGTGGTTAGTGTTGTCAACTCCCAGCAAGAAGGTCTCTGGTTCGATTCTTGGCTGGGGTGCCTTCTGTGCAGAGTCTGCTTGTTTTGTGTATTCAAATGAGGCATGGGTGCTTGTTTAAGATGTTTATTACATACAAACATATCGGGATGGATGACTGGAACATAACAAACTGACTGACTTCTCCATACACGCTTTCACTCTGCTTGCATGTACCCATGAGCTACAGTAGCTTTAAAGGTACAACAAACACACTATGATCTACATCTTCCCTTGTTAATAATTTTGTCATGCAAATGAAAAATGACAATCAGATACACATAAAATTTATATAAACACATAAACAATAGCAATCATGTCCATGTTGCCATGTATCTATGATTAGGTCTTGAGATACGACCTGTCCTTACTATATAATAAGCAATACTGGGTTTAGCAACAGGGACGGTTACTGGGGAATGTTCTACATTAGGAACTTCAGGGACACTTTCAGGAACAGGAATAGAAGATGAATTGTTCTCTGGAACAGGAACATTCTATAGCATACTCTTAGAATTAGAGTCTCAATTACTGACAAAATGGTGTAACACTGGCTCGGACACTGGCAATAAATGTTTCCGATGCCACCTAAATTCCATTCCTTGTGACTCAATGATGTATGATCTCATTTCCACACATAGATGTTTCACAAGTCCTACTCGATCAAAACCTTTTGCTCTCTGCAACCTCACTATCTCTCCTTCTTTTAATGGTTTGAGAGATTTGCTGTTTTTTGTCATAATGGAATTTCTGTGACAAACACTTTTTCATGAGCTGAGCTTATAACTGCTTTGTTGTTTATAGGATGTGGAATCAACAAATTCTTACTTATTGGTAGTGTAGTTCTGGTTTGTCTTAACATCAATCTCTGAACAGGTGAACCAAGTAAATTGCCTTGAGGAATGTATGAGATTAAGCAAATTGAGAAAAATATTGGTTTTGTCTCTTTTGGATTTCTCCAACTGTTTCACACTTTGAACTGCACGTTCAGCCAAGCCATTACATTGCAAATACACAGGACTACTAGTAACATGAACAAAGTCCCATGTCTCAGCAAGTCTTTTGTACTGCTGACTTGTAAACTGTGTATCATTGTCAAAAACGATTTTGTGCGGACTACCATGGACAGAAAAATGTCTCTTCAATTTCGTAATGACAGTACTGGAAATTAGTTTAGGAAATAGGACAACCTTGAACCAATTTGTATAAGAGTCTACTAATACCAAATAATAATGACCATACCTTTTGAAAATATCTGTGGCTACTATTGACCAAGGTAGTTCAGGATTCTGGTTCAGCTGAAGTGGTTCTTTTTGTTTCTGCAGTTTAGTACTGTTACAAATTGAACAAGTTGAGATTTCCTTCTCAATATCTTTTGACATTGAAGGGAAAAATACTAGTCCTCTCACCCTCCTTTTGGTAGAATCAGTTCCAGGGTGACCCTGATGCAAGATTTTAATATACTCTTGTTGCAAGTATTTTGGAATTACCACTTTTGGACCTTTCATGATGATACCATCTTCCATCAACATCTTCTCTCAATAAGGAAAAAACTGCTGTACATCTAATAGTAAACAAGATTGCTTTGCTGGCCATCTGTGACTGATAAAATGATTCAGCTTCTGGAAAATTGGATCAGAAGCAGTGCAATTTCTAAGCTCATCAAGACATGTGGAAGAAAAATTTCTCACTTCCATAACTTAAAATCAGCTTTCTCATTGTCATGCTGGTCATTGGTTTGTCAGAGCGATCTGGATAATTTATCCGAAAGATAAAGAAGTTTGCCTTTTGTGTACACAAGATTGAAATTATACTTTTGCAGTTTTAGCATCATGTGTTGCAATTTAGCTGGAGCTCTGTGCATTGCTTTTCTCAAAATAGTAACCAGAGGTTGGTGATCAGTTTCTATCTGGATAGGTCAGCCATAAATATAATCATTAAACTTCGAACATGCAAACACTATTGCCAAAAGCTCTTTTTTCAGTTTGCACATACTGCATCTCAATTTGAGTTAGTGTTCTACATGCATTGGCTACTGGTCTGCTGTTTTGAAGAATTACTGCAACAAGACCATAATTGGAAGCATCACAGGACAGATTTACAGGTTTGTGAACATTATAATATCTCAAAGTGGGTGGACTGGCAATTTTCTGTTTCAGGACATCAAATGCTGTTAAAATTTTGCATGTTAGGTCTTGTAGCAGTGCTGTAAGCTCACTTAAATCAGGAATAAACTTGCATAAATAGTTGACCATGCTAAGGAAACATTGTAAAGATGTGGCATTGTTTGGAGCTGGTGTCTCAAGAATTGCAGCTTGTTTGGACAGATCTGGTTGTAAGCCTGAACTGGTAAACAAATGACCCATATAAGTAACATTTTTTAGCCTGAATTTACATTTCTGTGGATTCAGTTTAAGATTCACAAGCATGCTCTAGAACTTTTCTGAGGTTTCTATCATGTTTGACTTCACCATTGCCTCTTACAAGAATATAATCTACTATAACAGCACATGGATAACCAGAAAAAATTTGCTCCATCACACGTTAGAAGACTTCACTGGCAGAATTTATCCTAAATTGCATTTTCAAAATTCTGTACCTTCCAAATGGTGTACTGGAAGTGGTTAGCAAGGAAGATTTTCGATCAAGTAAAATCTTCCAAAATGAACTTTTTGCATCTAAGACAGAAAAAGCAGTGGCATTTGGCATGACAGCAGCAATTTCTTCAACTGTATGCATTGGGTGATGAGGTCGTTTCGGTGCTTTGTTCAAATCTCTTGGATCAATTCATATTCAAATGTCATCTGAGCTTTTCTTACGAGCAACTACTATGAAGGATACCCATTCAGTTGGTTCTTCTACTGGAAAAATTACTCCTAAATGTGCCATTCTGTCTAGCTCTGTTTTTACTTTGCCCTGAATTCCTACTGGAACCTTCCATGTTGGTCTGACAACTGGGCTTATCTAGTGGTCTAGCTTCATAGAGTACACAACTGGGAGTTTGCCAAGCCCATTTTTGAAAATATCAGCGTAATCAGAAAAAATATTCTGTGTGAAACCTTTATTGTTGTTGATGCTTACATGGCGGACTTCCTTATTAAATGAAATCAGCCCCATTTTCAGACTATCTTTGAGGCCTAGCAATGACTGCACGTGTCTTTTGACTGTGTAAAACTGCAAGTCATGGCTGTTCCCAGCACAATAGCATGAAAGCACTACTGAGCCTTCGGGTTGAATCTCTTCACCACCACAAGCAACAAGCTTTGAACACTTTACCAAATCAAGTTTTTCGCCAGCTTTTACCTTAGCAAACATTTCTGCTGATATAACATTGCACTTTGAACCAGTATCAACTTTGAGGTCTGCAGGTCTCCCATTAATCAATACAGTACAAAATACTTTGTTCTTTGACAACAAATCTACTATTTAACATTTTCTTCAACCACAGAAACACCATCAACATAAAAAGTAGGGGTGCAGCTTTCTACTTGATCAACTTGCTTCTTAGAATGCTCTTTCTTAATAAAATAATGTCCCTCTTTAGATGATTCCACTTTTTACATCTGTGGCATTGCTAACCAAAAGCTAAGCACATTTCTTGTTTAGGTTTGTGACTGTCTCCACAATTATAACAGTTGACTATGAGGTTTACCGTAGGTTTTGCTAAATCACCCCTCAGTTTTGGTGGGTGTGCCCTGAATTTTACTAAAGCTGCCCTGGGTTTCATTGTGAGAGCCACACACTTTGAACTATAACTCTTAACCTTGTGCTGCAAACTATCAACATTCCTGTTGGAAGAAGCTGCAAGCATGCTCTTCTCATTCATAAGCATCTTCGTGTGCTTTTCTGTAAGTTCATATATCTGACAAATCTCTATAATTTTGCTTAAAGTTAAATCACTGTCTTGAAGCAAAATCTTTCTCACTGCATCATTATTAATACCACACAGGAGCCTGTCTTTTATCAACTCATATCTCAGATCACCATATCTGCACATTTGTGCATTGTTTTCCAAGTCAGTTATATATGCTGCAAAAATTTCACCAGGCTTTTGATCTCTTGTGTAAAATATGTGCCTTCCCACTGTAATATTTGTTTGAGGGTTGCACATTTCTCTAAATTTATGTTTTGAGCACTCAGGGTCTTCCAGCGTTTCAGCCTGTACCACAATATGGCAGTATTCCCCCTCCACTGCATAAACAGCAGGTGCATACCCAAATGAACATTCTCTCTCAATGGCTTCTGAACCAGCTAAATTGTGCAGAATAAATGCTTTTGCATGTGTGTGTTTATTAGAAAAAGCAATCTGTATGAAAATATCATATTCTTGCTCAAACAATCTCCAATTTTCAGCAATATTATTATCAAACACAAACAGACCAGGTCTGTGAAATCCCTCTGTTATGCCAAATAAGTGTCAAACACACACCAGATAACTGTAATTATATTCAACTGTGCAGCAGACTCTTTGAAATAACTGTACTCTTTGAAAAGACTGCACTGTAATACTGCACACATTGCCAACACTTTGCACACTTGAGATACTTTGAATAGCTTTAGTCAATGTGAAAAAGTAGTACATTGCAAAAAAATACAGTCGTCTTCTCTTTTTCGAACATTTTATATGATTCAGATATTGTTTCAAATGTTTGCATAATTATTTAAAGTACTTTTTTCAATATATCGCAATTTTGAACATTTTGTGTATTCAGTAATTGGTTTGGAATGCTTTGCTTTATATTCATCAAGGGAAAAATCATTTAAATGAGTTTAAGTACCTGGGAATATTTTCTGACCTGTTTATGAGTCGTTTGCAAGTTGTTTGAGCAATTCTTGTATATTCTTTTATTTCTGACTGTGCGCCTCATGGTTTTAAGAAGTTTTGACTTCAGATCCCATTCTCACACCATGTCCCTCATCTTGTGTATTCAAGTAAGACGAGGCTTGGGTGTTCTTTTAAGATATTTATTACACACAAACATCAGGATGGATGACTGGAACATAAAACTTAAACTAGCTAACTGACTGACTGCTACTCACATACATGCTTTCACTCCAGCTGCTTACACAAAATGGCACTCTGCTTGCACATGCTCAATATTTTTATGCACGCGCCCATGAACTACAGTGGCTTTAAAGGTACAACACTCACACTATGAGCTACACTCCCTATGTTTGAGTAGGTTTCCTCAGGGTGCTCCGGTTTCCTCCCACATTCCCAAGACATGCTGCAGGTGGATTAGACATTCTAAATTGGCCTTAGGTGTGAGTGTGTGCATGTGTGTGCACCTTCTGAAGAAGGTTGGGCACTGGGGTGGCAAATCAACAACGTAAAACTCCACTGTCACTTGTTCTGCAGACTGATGATCCACCATGGTGATCCCTAATGGGCACAGCCGAAAGGAGAAGAAGAAAACTAGTCGTTATTACTAGAGAGTCACAGATAATAATTAAACCAAACCTGCCAGCAGCACAAGACCTATAAAAACCCATCACATTTTGTCTAATTTCAGCAACTAGAAATCGAAACCCGAAAAGAATTTTAAATAGAGCATAATAAAAAAAATTGTCAAGACAAAAGTTGTTTGATCATAGATCCACCTGATGAGTCCTGCTTGGTGCAGTGGGATGGGGAGTCAGGTGTTCAGCTGATGAGTAATGAGTACAATACCGATTGACAGTGGTATGGAGAATCAATGCCACTTATTATATGGCAAGGTAAGCATATGATCTCTAGCAGGCTAGAACTGTCCAAGTGTTAGGGAATATTTTAGTGGGTGAGAGCACCAGGGCAGGCCCAGAGTCTGGTCATTATTAGCATTCACCTCTTTGTAGTGCTAAAAAAATGAAGTAAATTTTGCTCCAGACTAATTCTTGTGATCTATTATGAATGATACGTGCTATGAGTTGTGCCAACATTATGTTGTAATTTTTTTATCAAAATTGCCACTTCAAAGTCTCTATTACCTACTAACATCTGATTATGCTCCATACTATATAGGGACCTAGGAAGTTTTCCATCACTCTTTAGGGGGCTATATCGCCCAGATTGAGAACCATTGGTTTAAGCAAAAGTAACTCAAAAGTAATTCACATTTAAGTTACTAGTTACTAAAAAAGTAATATATTACTATTACTAGTTACTATTTTGAAAAAGTAACTAGTTATATTACTAGTTACTAGAAAGTGTAATATATTACTCCCATCACTGATTCTTACAGATGCCACCTTTAGCACTGTTCTTTTGAAGATCACACATGTTGGGAAGGTTGGCATAATGGTTAAGGTGTTTGCTTTACAGACACAGGTGCAAGGTTTGATTCTCACATGGGGTAATTGGGTAGGCTTCAAATGGCCTGCAAGGGAAGCTAGCCTACTACTAATCTATGAACCTATAAAAATATTTATGTTAACAGTCCTGGTTCTAAATAAGCAAATGTATCCCCTTATTGTATTTCTTCCATTAACTCAGTTGAGACAAGCAGGAACTCAAACTGGAACAATATTTTTTTTTGCACAATGTGTTATATAGTAATCTGTTTTACTACATAATATAATTTCATTGCATACATATAGACCAGACATAAGCTATATGATTTCCTTGTTATCAAATGGTACAGTGGTAGTTACTATTCTGAACCTTTGTCTAAGCTGTTTTATAACATAACTCTTCAGGTTAAGACTAACTACCTCCTTAGTCTGTCTTCTTTTACTACATCTGATATTTCATCTGTGTATACTCCTCTTATGTATACTTGACTTATTATTATTTTTTCTTTATTTGTTCTGTGGCCAGACTAGTGCCTAACCAGCACAGCTAATTGTTCCATGTTGTGATTTTAGTTGACATTCTTCTGTTTTTCTCTATGGTCTTCAATAAACTCTACTCCAATCTATGTTTCCCTCCCGATATGTCTACATGCTGATGATATGGTGATATACAGAACAGATCACTCCTCATCAAATCACTACCAGAAAAAGACAACTGACACCCTAATCACTTGACACGAGAAGTCATCTCATTTTGACAATCAAAAAAAAGTGATTCTGTGTGGCATACTTAGAACCCCCAAATGACTGGCAAATTTATTATCAACCCATCCCTTCACAGTGAAGATGTAACAACATTCCAAAACCTTCCTCTATGGCTAAACACAATTAAAGTTTTATCATCACATTGCAAAGACAAAAAGAAATATTAACAAACGTTTCTTCATGTCTTGGAAAATATGTCATTCCCTTGCTTCAGAAACCACAGCTGCGTTAAGTAAAATTATGCAGATGCCCCAGCTTGAGTATGGCCTTTCTCTTATTGTTGTCAACTCAGTGATTAATGCTTTTGTGATACTGTTTCATAAGACATGAGTTAACTTCCACATCCATCATACAGGGGGCATGTTTACCCTCTGTGCGTATACACACACACACACACACACACACACACACACACACACACACACACACACACACACACCACACATGCATACAAACACATGCACACGCATGCACACACACACACACACACACACACACACACACACACACACACACACACACACACACACACACACACACATATATATACACACACTATATATAACTGAATAAAAATATTTACATGAATGCCATATAAACAACCTGGATTGCAAAACCCATGAATATGGTAATCTAACCCTTTTGCCTGTATTACAAGCCAGTTCAATCTGATTGTGACAAAGGGAAATACTGCCAGCCCAGCTATCTGGAATTTTGTAAATAATTCTATGTCATTTGTGAATACTGATACAATTAATACAGAAGAGCGTGTAAAGTACTGAGCTAAAATGTAACTATAGCATGCCCTATTGGAATAGAACAGGAATGTACCTGCACTATTGTGACTGTTTAGATGTACATGTTTAATGAATACTGGAACACAAGAGGTTAACTTGAAAAAATTTCAGAGAATGTAGTTGAAATTAAAATTTTCATAACCACATAATAAACAAGATGTTATCTCTCAGTTTCACTGCAGTAGCAGACACAATATCTAGAGCTAGAAGTTTTTTTGTATTGTGTTGAAAGAGAAGTGATTACTAGGTTTAAGATGCAGAAGTGTTTTATTGTTTTATGACCTCCAGGATCTACAAACATCTGAGAGATATGTATTTTTCACAGGGAGATGCTAAAATCATGTTAGTCTCTGACAAAGGGGGTTTAGCTTGGGAACTTAAAGTCAGGTGACAAAAAGCAGATTTTGTCTTTGACCTAACAAGAACATCCACTCATCACCACCTTCTGCACTTGCCTTGCTTTAAGTAAGTTTTTAGGGCATAGTAATTCTTTTGGATTCAGATAGGAATATAGTACAGTATAGCCTAGATGTTTTCTTTATTTGTTTGAGACAGTCCTGCAATGTTGTTTTACATATTTCCTGTGATTTTGAACTCTGATGTAACTGATTACTTATTTAATATTGTATTGTTCTTTTATTATTTATTATTAAATATATTTAAACCTTTTAATTGTGGATGCTCTGTTTAGAGATATTTAAGCTCTTAGGGTACTTGCATATGTATTTGGTGACACTGTGCAGGCCACTCCTAAATAGTCTTGATCTAGGTCAGACTACAATTTGGATTAATAGTAACATTACACAGTAGGATTGGACACCCTTTGTTAAGGGCCTTAAAGCAGCTGATAAGTAGTGGGTGGTTGCAGTGGAAACTACATTATAGTTTGGGTAGAAGGGGGCGTAGCTAGTAAACCTGTGCCGCCCTTTCCAAGGAGTGTGTGAGTGTTTCTATATAAATCAGACCTCAAAGTGTGTGTGTGTGTGTGTGTGTGTGTGTGTGTGTGTGTGTGTGTGTGTGTGTGTGTGAGTGTGTGTGTGTCTGTGAGTGTGTGTGTGTGTGTGTGTGTGTGTGTGTGTGTGTGTGTGTGTGTGTGTGTGTGTGTGTGTGTGTGTGTGTGTGAGCTACTTGGGCAGGGACACAAAGTACTGGTTGGACAGAGAGGGTGCTGGAGGTCTTGGCTTGACCCCTCAGCTGAGATCTTAACCCTATAGCTGTGGGATCTGGAGAAAGAGGGATAAACCAGCCCATAGACTGACTGTGATCGCTGTGTGCTCTTAAGGAAAATTGTAATTTACTGTGAGTGTACTTGTCATCCTCCCAGTATGTACTTTCTTTGCTACTGTTAGTGGTGAGGACTGAGGCTGCTTGATTACTGGGCCAGTGAAGGGGTGTCACACTGATAATAGTGTCAGCCATTAAAAATACTAACTAAATCATACATATGAAAATTTCAGCCATTTGAATGTACTAGAAAGACCTTTACCAGGGTCCAAATAAACCCTGCTAAAAGGTGGAACCTTACTGACTTTCTAAAAGAGGACTCAGATTCACTTACCCAAATCAAAGAAGGTACCTGGTTACATAGGAAGGTGGCAAGATAAGCAAAATAAATGTGGTCCAATGTCGCAAGTCTAGTCTATGTAACAGCTAGCAGCCCTCTCCTGATGACCTACTCTGTCTACCCACGATATGTAAAATCAGCAACACCTTTAGGTATACCAAACCAAATTCAAAGTTTCAATGTTTTTAAAAATCAAGCTCACTGACTAGCAATAGTTTGCCACCATAAAGGCCAGGATAAAAAAAACATCATGCCTAAACATAGGTCCAAATTTTTCTTACGAAAGATAACAGATATTGATTTCCTAAACACATATTAGAATATTATAAAACCACAAGTTGGCCCTCTAATGAAAATCATTATTCCAGAGAAAAATTCCCCAACAATCCTTCTACAAAATAATTATTATTCCTGATATTCAAAAGATGCATTCTGTACTGGATACCCACAAAATTACCATTAGGTCTGTCTTTAACACATTTATAAATATTAATTAAAACACCTCTAACTTAGATGTACTTAACTGTAAATCGAGACAGTTACTTAAGTCTTTCATGACAGGTCTTGCCTAACATTCCTTTTATCTTTATAGCAAAGTGCCTTTATATTCTCTCCAATTTATCCAGCTGAGCCTTATCATATACACATATGGACCCACAATACTCTATATGGAGACTAAGTATAGTTTTATAAATTGGGAGTAAAACCATTCTGTCTCTGATAACAATGCTTATTATTCATCTTTCAATAACACCTTCTAACAATGTCAGATAAACGAGGGCCAAAATTAAAGGAATTGTCAATTTTTGTACCTAAATCTTTAGCAACATTAACCTATGGATACTATCATTGTCCAAGGCTTTAGGGCATCTAGGGTTTTCATCCCCAAAATACATAACAGAAGATTTATTAACATTAAATTTCATATCATTCTCCTTACCCACCTAAATAACATAAGCAAATATGTTTCAAGGTAAAATTGATCAGATAATCAAGAAATTACTGAACATTTACTTCACTTTCATATTTGCTCAACCATAATTTACTATCTTCTGGAACATTAGCCATAAAAATCCCAAACAGATCTGGGTCCAAAACTGAGAGTACATAATCAATTTTTACCCTATATCTCCTCACTGTTCCACCCAATTACATAACAGCTAATTTTCCTCTTTTCAATAAAGAAATGATATTAAAGTATGACATTGAATCAAAGGCCTCTGATCTATCCAAATGTATAGCATCAGCTGCTTTCTCTTCTCCCAATAATTTACATAAATGCCCATAAAAGTAAAGCAAATTAGCACCACAAGACCTTCCAGCTACAAATCCATGTAGGATAATATCAAATCCACCATCTGAGATGTTAATAATATATTTAGAACTTACCCATTCATAACATTTGCGCACAATACTAGTGAGACTTATCAGTCTATAATTTTCAACCATACAATGATATCCACCAAAAACAAAGGTACAATAAGCCACTTGCCAAATTGTTGATAGATAAACTGTTTCAAGTGTCCTTTGGAAAAAAAAAACATAGGCAAGGGGAAATTTGTTTCATAATAGCCAACAAAAATTCCTTGTATACCATCAGGACCTGCTGCTGAGGTAGGTTTAATCAATTTCAACAGATCATCTGAACCTAACAGAAAAAGAGAAGGACAAGCACTAGAAATGTCAACAAAGGTGCTTTCTATAAGTCAGTTTCTGTTAGTGTGTACAAAGTAGTTCAAGAAAAATAATATACTGAATTATTATCATACCCACCAATAATCCCAAGATCAGAAGATTGTGTAGGAACAAGTAAGTGAGTATCAAGATCTTGAAGACACACTTGAAAAGATGGGAAGCTATTGTAGATTATGCATAATCAATAAAATATGACTGATGCAAGGATCAGTCAACAATCCTGTCTTAGAATTCTGCAACTGCCTGCAGATGCATCCAGTAACAATCTGTAAGGTACAACCAGAGGATATTACAGAAGTCTAGGTGAGAAAAAAAAAAACAGCACATGTGACAGTATCCAGGTGTGAAGATGGTATAAGATAGTTGATCTGTGCAGTATTTTAAAGAAAAAGATGGATGTCTTCATGACAGAAAATACCACATCTACATCAAGGGGTCAGTGGCTTGATTTCTTTGAAATACACAGCTTCTAGAAGAAATTCACCAGACATAATGAAGTATTGCTATATTTACCTTTCATATAACATATAGGCTCACGTCTGATGAGTCAATCAAAATGAGTTTTTAAGTTTTTTGTGCAGCCTGTTGTTAGGTCTGATCTGTGAGGATGAATAGCCTAGTAAGTACCTATGAAGCTAAGACCAGACTATATTATAAAACTCACTTCCGTTGACTCAATGAACATGTGCCTATATGTTGTATGAAAGGTAAACCCTATCTGTGCTTGGAAAATGGGAAGATTACAACAGAAATACATTACTGGAGAACAGACATTCTCCAAGAGGGTATTAATGTTAAAGGGCAGTCCTATATCAAGTCCTGGGCT
Organism: Protopterus annectens; assembly: GCF_019279795.1. Lineage (NCBI taxonomy): Eukaryota > Metazoa > Chordata > Ceratodontiformes > Protopteridae > Protopterus > Protopterus annectens. Next base: position 636,685,703 of record NC_056726.1, on the reverse strand, counting down.
ACTCATATCAAACTGGGTCCTGTCTAGAAGGTATCAGGAAAAAAAACATGAAATTAAAACTAACACAAGTAATTTGCAATAAACAGTAACAAGGAACTGCTGAATTTCTTTTCTCCTCACTATCCACTATAAATAAAAAAGCCACATTGTAGCAAGCATGGAAAAAAAATAAAACAAAGCAATGCAGTTAAGTATATTAGAAGGACGTGTGTGCGTATGTTTATTTATTTACATTTGATAATCAGGTAGTGTCCAACTGGGCCAGAAGCCTGTTTTCAGCCGAGACCCGGGAAGAAAACCTCCAAGGAAGATTACATAATTATACATTTGTACATAAGACAATTACAAAAGGAGTCAAAATGTACGTTCCTCGTCATTGCATCTAAAAACATTTAACAATGGTAGTATAATAAGCTTATACTATTCATACAGACAAAAATATATATATATATATATATAACTATATATATATATATATATATATATATATATATATATATATATATATAGGTCCACTTTATAATTTCGAAATACTGAAATCTCAAATTTCAATATTTTGAAACCACAAAGCCGAAAACCCAACCACAACTCACAAGCTTGAAAACACACAACAGCGAAATTCAAAATCACATACTCAAGCTACACATACAGTACACACATAAACATACACAACCCCCCCCCACAATCAAACTAATGTAAACTACATATAAGATGGGGGGCTAGCCCCCCTGCACCCCACACACCTCCCCTACTTATATATTCTAACTCCGAGATCGCACAAACAGTAACACAAACGAAACTCACGCACACACACACACACACACACACACACACACACACACACACACACACACACACACACAAACATCTTACAGTCCCTCAAACACACACTTACACACACTAAACCCCTAACCAACATACTTGCGCACACAAACTGACTAAAATTAAACCCAAACATCCACATTCCATACCACCGGAAACAGAAATTTGATATATCTGTACTTCAGTATTTTGAGTTTTGCGCTTCTGCCGGTTTCGGAAATGTGAGTATTCAGCTTTGTAAGTTTGAAATACTGAAATTCAAGATTTCAGTATTTCAAAATTACAAAGTGGACCCATATATATATATATATATATATATATATATATATATATATACATGGTTACACTTCAAAACATCTAAAACTCATAACATCTAAATTCAAAACATCGAGACCACATCTAAAACCCAAGACATCTAAAACTCATAACATCGAAAATATATATTATGGAATAGTGTATCATGAAACATGTAAATGTTATAGTTTAATCAGTTATTCTTGTGGTATCAGTATGAGATGTTGTATTTTTTATTTATATAGCTATTATTTATATAGTGTAGGGATTTATACTATTTATATAGTGTTTATTTTGCCACACTGTATGTGTTTTTTAGGCTATACAGGTAAGTGATATAGACATTATGTGTACATTCTTTATGGTGATCGCGATACAGTTGGGTTCGGAAATTAACTTTTTCCCACTCTAGTGCGATCTTGGAGTTGGTATATTTAATTTACGGGGGGTATGGGGGCTTGCCCCCCTGCAGAAACGTAGTAAAAAGTGTTATTTTTCTGTGATTTGTAGTGTTCAATGTTGTGATGCAAAGTTTCAGTGTTATGAAATTCAATGTTATGGGTTTTAGATGTTGCGGTCTTGATGTTTTGGATTTAGATGTTATGAGTTTTAGATGTTTTGAGATGTAACTATATAGATAGCTAGATATAGATAAATAGATATAGATATATATTTTTTCATGATAAAACTATCACAAACTGAAGCTAAGAAGGCTCAATTGCCAAGACATATTGACAATCTGTGGTGGAGAGAAGAAAGTTAGACAGTAAGGGGTTGAATTAGTTAGCCTGATGGAGAACATGAGCAAAGCCTATGTCTGGTGAAATATTTTTTTAGGGACTATTTAAAATGAATGTGTATCATTGATGGACAGAATATGCTGAGGTAGAGAATTCCACTGTTTGGCAATAATATGGGAGTATAAGGAGATGCATTGAGAGTTTTGGGTTTTGTTAACCTTCAAACATACTTTATCAGCAGACCTAAGAGATTTTTGGTTAGTGTAAGGTTGGACAAGGTCAGATAGAGCTGGGCAGTTGTCAGGTTTGTATAGGACTGTATGGGCAGTTAGTAGCTGAGTCAGACTAAGCAGGCGAGGGAGCTCTAACCAGTTTAGCTACAGAAGGGCAGTACAATGGTGAGATCTTTGAGACTGATTAGTGGCAAATTTGGCTATTTTGTTACAGCAAGATTCAAGGCTATTCAGTTCAGATTTGCGAAGATTAGTAAATATTTGTGAACAGTAAAGCAGGGAAGATAAGAGATAGGTTCTGGCAGTTGCAAGTCTGGCATGGTCAGTAAGATACAATTTAGCCCTATAAAAAGGATACAGTTTGACATGAACCTTTTTAATTGTTAGTGCAAGGTGTTTGTCATAAATCCACTATCAATTGCGGCACCAAGAATTGTTTTATGTTCAATGGGTTCTATTTTTGTGCCATTGGAGGAGGAAATAGAGATAGGTGGTTGGTTGGGTGGTTGTTGTTGAGATATTATATAACACCATAAGCTTGGTTTTATTCAGGTTAAGTATAAGTTGATGGGCTGTTAAGTAGTTTTCAATATTGCGGAGGGCTGCCTGAGTTTTTTCTTGGAGTTCCTTGACAGAGGGGGCAGAGCAGATTAGGGAAGCATCATCATCATATTGTATGATTGAGGCTGGATTTGCTGTGGAGTTTAGGTCATTGGTAAAATCTGTGAGTAAAAGTGGGCCAAAGATATATCCTTGTGGGGCTTCTACACATATAGGGAGCTGGGGGAGAGTTTATTGTCCCATAAAGTGGCTTGTTACCTATCTGACAGACAACTATGAAACCAGCTTAGGGCTTCAGAGCTGCAGTGGTAGAAAGCAAGTTTATTGAGAAGTATTTGATGAGCTACAGTGTTAAATGCTTTTGACATATCTAGGAAAGTAGTAGAGACTAGATGGTTTTTGTTTTTGAATTGATTTATAGTATTAGTAAAGTCAATTAGAGCTATACTGGTGCTATGCCTAGGTCAAAAGCCATGTTTATTTATTTTATTTATTTAACAGTTTGTTTACCTGGATAGTCCATTGGGCCAATAAGTGCCCATTTTCAATGGAGTCCTGAGGAGAAAAGCTCCATGAACAGCAATATAATATGAAGACAATGCATTTACATTTATTTAATACTATTGAAGAATGATGGCATTACATTACATGATAAAAAAATTACAATTGCAGTGAAAGTTCAGTTAAAAAAATTACAAACGCACATAAATAGGTCAATTAAAATAAGAAAAAGCCATTGGTGCAGATTCCTGTTAAACCTGTTAGAATGTGCAACAACACAGGGTAGGCATTACAGTTTTACATGAAATCTTAGCAGAATTAAAGCAGGATGGGTGTTAAGAGGTGTTAATTGTTGAATATAAGAAGGGTGGGACAATAAGACAAAAAATAGAGCAAGAGTAGGAATAAATGAGAAAAATGAAGATGGTAGTCAGAGAAGGTCAGTATGATGAAGAGGAGAGAGAAGTAAAGGAGTGTGAGAAATGGGGAAAAAGGAGGTTAGTCATGTGGGATGAGAGCAGGAACATTCCCAGAGGGTTTTGAGATGGGAGTGAAGAAGGGTCTTAAAGGCAGAGTGGTTGTCTGTAGTATGAATAAGAGGTGGCAGGGAGTTCCAGAGGTGAGCTAGGGAAAAGGATGGTAGGTGTTTGCCTGGAGGATAAGCAGGCTTGTGCAGTTCAAGCAAATTCTGGTTATTGGATCTTAAAAGTCTGCTGGGTAGCTGCATTTTGAAGGAGGGGGCAAGGGAGTGGCAGATGGAGGGATTAAAGATGAGTTTATGGGCATGCGTAAGTTGAATATAAGTAAGATGGTTGGGAAGTTTGAGCCAATTTAGTTTGTGAAGGGGATTGCAGTGGTGGGAGGAGGATTTATAGCCGGTAACAAACTTAGACATTTTGTTATAACAGGAGGATAGCTTTGTTTTTAGAGGAGATTGAAGAGTGGTAAGACATGGAGCACCATATACGAGAGAAGGAATGAGGAATCTGTTGGAAAGTACAAGTTTGGTAGTGGGAGTGATTTAGCAGTTATGGCGGTAGAGCATGCCTAATTTCTGGTGGGTTTTCTTTATATTAGTTAGTAGGTGGGTATCAAATTTTAACTGTTCATCAATAAGGACTCCTAGAAGCTTTGTGTTGGAGGATACCTTGAGAGAGGTATTGTTTTGGCTAGTAATGGAGAATGAGTTCTTGTCTATAATGGTATTTTTGGAAGGGGAAAATAACATAATTTTAGTTTTTGATGCATTGAGTGATAGGTGGTTGTCTATCATCCACTGTTCGGTATAAGAGAAAGCATCCTGAGTTAGTTTTAAGAGAGTGGGGGTGGATGTGGCAGAGCAGATGATTGTAGAGTCATCTGTGTATTGAATCAGTTTAGCACTAGGAATGTTGTGGTGGAAGTCATTTATAAAAATGTTGAACAGTAGGAGACCCAATATGGAACCCTGGGGTATGCCTGTAGGTGTATTAAGGAAGGAGGAGGTGGCTTTTTTCCATTTGAAAGCTTGTTGTCTGTCAGAGAGGTAACTACAAAACCAGTTGACAGAAGAGTGGGATAGGTTTAGATTAGAAAGTTTAGATAGGAGAAGGTTATGGGAGATAATGTCAAAGGCCTTGAATAAGTCCAAAAGTAGAGTGGACAACAGACAGCCAGAATCCCAGGTTTGTTGACGGTTTTGAGGAAAGAGAGGAGAGCAGTTGTGATACTCTGGCCAGGTCTAAAACCATGTTTTGTGGGGGTAAGTAGGTGGCTGTCTGTGAGGTAGGGTAGAAGTTGAAGGTGGATACACTTTTCTAGAACTTTTGAAGTAGGGAATAATATAGCAATTGGCTGGAAATTGGGAATGTTGTTGTTATTACCGCCTTTGTGAAGGGGAATGATGTAGGCCTTTTTCCAGAGTAGGGGTACATAGTTTTCTCAGATTGAGAGGTTTATTAGAATGGAGATGGGAAAGGAGATGGCATCAGCAGCAATTTTGAGGAAGTAGGAAAGAAGGTCATCAGGGGCATTTGATCATGGTTTCAGTTTCTGAAGTAGTTTTTTTTTTATGGTGGAGATAGGAATGGGTGTGATAGTGAAGGAAGGGGGTTGGGAGGTGGTAGTGTTAGGCGAGGGAGAGACAGGAGGAGGTGGAAGTAAAGCTTTGTTTGTGAAGGAAGTAAGTTAGTTTGGCTATAGAATCAATAAAGAAGGAGTTAAACTGGGTGGCTAAGGAGAGGTCTGGGACATTTGGGTCAGGGCAGGGACTGTCTCTTTTTCCAGGATTGAGGAGTGCTGATGCCATTCCAGAATTGTTTGGGGTTGGTCTTGTGGTAATTTTGAAGGGTGGAGAAATAGGATTTGCGGTCGGCTGCAATATGTTTTTTTCTCTTTGTTGTGTAGTAGCTTGTATTCAGTCAAGGTGGTATGGGTTTTATTTTTCTGGTAATGTTTCCAGGCTTTGTCACAGAGATGCATAATGGTTTTAGTTTCTTTGCTTAACCATGGGACAGTTTTACTTTTAATTCTTTTGGTTCTGGAGGGAGCAAGGACATTTAACAGGTCTAAGAATGTAGCATTAAAGTAGGCTACTGCATTATCTAGAGAGAGTAGAAGACTCCAGTTTGTGTATTTTAGACAGCGGGAGAAGGTTTCAGGGTTGAAGTTTTTGAATGAGTGGGAGGAGATCTAAGTGTGGGAGAGTTGTAAGGAGGAGGGAAGATTGAAGACGATGAGCAAAAGAGGGAAGATGATCGCTAAGAGTGTCAGGTAGGATGCCACTGTCAGATATGTATTGAGGGTGGGAAACAAGAATCCAGTCAAGAGTAGTACCGGAGGAGAAGTGTTTGAGGGCCTGGTAGTATATTTTATTAGTTGTGAGAAGATGTATGAATTTATGTTGTGTGGAGAAGTAGGAGATTGAATATCGGTCCAGTTAATATTAACGTCACCGAGGATTATGGTCTCGTTGGTAATGTTAGAGGAGAACCAGGAGAAGATATCTTCAAGAATAGGGATATTGTACATATGCAATACATAATGTTGTGTATTAGATAAGACATTATTTGACAGAAAGTGGTGTAAGATCTGTTTGTGTATACATTTTTCTAAGATTTTGGCAAGTGGTGACAAAATGGCTATGGGTTTGTAGTTGGATACATCAGTAGAGGGACCGCCTTTATGTAAGGGTATAACGTGAGATATTTTCCAGAGGAGTGGTACGTACTGTTCAGAGATAGATGGTTAATGAGAATATATATATATATATATATATATATATATATATATATATATATATATATATATATATATATATATATATATATATAGGTTGTGTCTTTCAGCTTTTCCCAGTTAGGGGTTGCCACAGCGGAACTCTGGTCCGCTAATGATTGGCAGTAGATTTTTTACATGCCGAGTTGACGGCCCTGATGCACAACCTTCAATGAAGGCACACCCATTCACGCATGCTCCACACAGAAGATGCTTTAGCTGAGAATCGAACAGGACAGCGTCTTACTGTGAGGCGACAATGCTATCGCAGCACCACCACCGCAGTTCACATATATGTATATATATATATATATATATATATATATAAATATGTGTGTGTGTGTGCGTGTGTGCGTGCGTGTGTGTGTGTGTGTGTGTGTGTGTGTGTGTGTGTGTGCGTGCATATGTGTGTGTGTGTGTGTGTGTGTGTGTGTGTGTGTGTGTGTGTGTGTGTGTGTGAGAGTGTGAATGAAAGAGACAAAGGGCCAGATTCAGGAAGGCTTACATGGAGTTCAAGAGTAGTGTAAGCCTCCGTGTAAGCCTCCCGATTCAGGTACAGCCCAAACCTCCGTGTAAGAGACAGCTAACACGTCTCTTACACTGACTGGGCGTGGAAATGCTCAATACCTCATTTGCAGCTCAGAGATATGCAAATGAGGTATTTGAGCGATCCACGAAGATGAAACCAGTCCGTGTAACGGACGTGTTAGCTGCAGAAATGTACTCAGCTGACAATTGAGTACATTTCTGCAAAATCAAAAACGGAGCTATGTCAGCTCCAAATAAAGGGTGCATATGTTTCATTAAGCATGCCAATGGCCAAATATGTGGCCATTGACATGAAAAAGTGTTGCAAAAATATGTTATATAACTTTTTTTTTTTCGTGGGATTATGATGTGTAACTGCAGCGCACACCAGCATAAGCGGGTGCGCTACCTAAAACTGAAAACCGAAGCTTATAAGCCCACAATTGTGGGATTTATGTATTACATGGAATGTCAATGGAGGGACTTGCAGACCAAAAACAATATGGCCTCCGTTTAGTGGTTGTCAAGGGGGGGAAGCTCCGTGTAAGACATGTAACTAAGCATTACAAGGCAATCCTATGTAAATGAGGGTTACAATACTGAATCACACTGCCACATAGGTAATGAGCACTTTCTGAGTAGTGTAAGAGTTAGAGAAGGGGGAGGAACAGAGTAAGAGGTAGGTGACATCATGGGGGGGGGAGGATAGAAACAAATGTACCAGATTGGAGGGCAATGTAAGGTGACAGATGACAGACAGACATCAGGGAGGGAGGTGTGTCCCAACAGAACACTAGGAAAGTCAAGAAATTGAGGGTATACGCTATCCCTACACTCAATGTTTCTTGATATATGTGCATGCGCGCGTGTGTGCGCGTGTAAGGCAGGTTCAACATGTGGGAGCGTGTTGCAAACCATTTACAACGGTTTGCGTGGGCGTGCACGTGTGTAAGGCAGTGTGTGTGCGTTTTAACATGAATCAGCCAAGCCCACACCGTGTAAGGATGTGCGCGCGTGTGTAAGCCACTGTGAGCGTGCTTAAGCTGGTGTGCACATTGCTCCCCCTGAGGAAACAGAGAGGAAAAAGGAAACAACCAAATTACTAGGAAACTGTCGGAATACTGCTGGAGTTAATTGGTGATAACAATTGGAAGCAGGCAATTACACAGGCAGACTAGAAGCCCAACCCAGCACTTAAAACACTGCAAACAGCAGTGCAGGGTGTTTCTCACAAAAGATACTGCAAGAAAGTAAGCTATCAGAATTGAAAACTGAAAAAAGCTGAACTCAGAGCAGAAATGCTAGGGGCTGCCATAGCTGTTATAATCAGGCATAGGCGAATTGCTGAGGGTGGTGACAATGCAGATGCTGACAGAAAACCCAGAGTGAGGAGAAGGAGAAGAGTATACAGGCCCGGGGTCACCTACCATGGGTTACATGAGCTGGAGATAGTAGAGCACTACAGAGTGGACAGAGACCTTCTGCAGCAGATTGTTGAGCTGTGCAGGCCACATCTCACACACAGAACCAACAGAGGGGATCCCATCCCAGTGGAAACCAAGGTATGTGTTGGCCTAAGAATACTAGCAACAGGTACCTTCCAGAGACCAACTGGTGATATGATGGGGATATCACAGGCATCAGCCTCCAGGGTACTGCACCAGTTCCTGGATGCCATGTCAGCACATGTCAGTGAACATATATATGTCCCTAATGACCGTGAGGTTGTGGCCAGCAATATGCGTCTCTTCCAGCAAATAGCGGGATACCCTGAGGTGCTGGGTGCAATAGACTGCACACACGTATGCATCAAAGCACCAGCTGGTGAGCGGGGTAGAGCCTACATTAACCGCAAGGGATACCCCTCCATCAACTGCCAGGTCGTGTGTGATGACTAGGGCATAATAATGAATGTGTGTGCTGGCTGCCCTGGGAGCTACCACGATTCCCACATCTGGCATCTGACGCAGCTGTACCAATCATTTGCCAGTGGGGACTTCCCACATGGACACCTAGTGGGGGATGCAGGTTATGCACTTGAGCCGTGGCTGATGACATCCATCAGAAATGCACACACACCTGAACAGGAACGCCATAATGAGGCACACGCACAAACACGTAATGTCATAGAGCGTGTGTTTGGGCTGCTCAAGTCACGGTTCCGGTGTCTGGACACATCTGGTGGAGCCTTGCAGTACACACCAACTACATGTACCCAAATGGTCATGATATGTGCTATGCTACATAATATGATCCTGCGGAAACAGCTGCAGTAGGACCAGCACAGGGCTGGGCCTAACATCCCCCCACCATTGCCATGGCCACCACAGGCAGAGGGTGACTCGGAGGAGGAACAACCTGACCTTGTCCCAGTAAGCAGAAGGAGGCGTGCCCAGTATGCCCTGGCCTTGGCAAAGAGGCAATGCATAGCACATACACTTGGTCAGTAGGAACACTGGGACTGATACCCGCTCTGACTCACTCATATAGTAACAGGGATGCCTAACATGACACAACCTGCTTCCAAACATGTACAGGCAGTGTAGTATGTGCATCTGACAGAGGCAGCCCTGCAGCACCACCTGAGGCATGAATGCCATGTGTTAAGTAATGTAATACCATGTACCATATGCACACCTGAGGACCCGACTAACATCCACCCTCACCAATCATAAACCACAAAAAACACAAACCTACCTCATAGAAACCACAACGGATAGGAACCTAGATGTAATGCTACCCAATGCCAGAAGTATAAATGCGTGCAGTGTAAACGCACACAGTATAGAGAATGTAGATATCAGTGCTGTAATAGAAAACAGGGTCAAAGCCCACATCAGCACCCTGACACTAGTAGGTCACACCTCATACAGTGATGTACATGTGCAAAAACATGGAACAAGCTACAAAATGAGGGTGACTAGCAATAAATGGCATGGATAACCACACACCCATGTTGGTACCACAACAAGAAGCAACATAGGTTCATAGGTTCATAGGTTCATACTAGGCTATCTGCCCGAGGGCATTTACAAGCCTAGCCCATAGTTTTGTGGCTTACACCACCCGTTTAGTATGGGGAACTATACCCATTATTTTGCTGTGCCTCTGTTGAGCAGTGACACTGAGGTAATCCCTGGGGTATATCTGCGATCTCCCATCCATTGGTCAAGATTTCTCTTGAACAAGGCCAGCGAGGTGCTCTGCCTCACATATACCGGGATTTTATTCCACAGCATAGGGAGTCTTTGGGTGATGAATCTATCCCTCCAGCACGTCCTATTAATAGCCGTGTCGAGGTTTAAGTCTCCCGCCCTTGTGGCTCTGACGGATCTAGATTTTTTGAGGTGAAGCATATTCATCAAATCTGGGTTTGACATGGCCTTGTATGTTAGGCAAAGGTCACCTCTGAGCAAGCGGTGGCGACTGAATAGAGCTGGAGTTCTTTCAGTCGGGCAGCATAGGACAGATGTTTGAGACCCTTTATCCTTTTGGTGAGGAACTTTGTGGCCTCTCCAGCTGCTGCAAGTGTCGGGTCAGATACATTCGAATGGGGCATTGTACTCAATCATTGGTCTGATGAGTGATGAGTATAGGGAGACTATGACCTCCCTTGATCTAGATGAGAATCCCTTCATGATAAGGTGGGCAATGTAGAAGGTCTTCCTAACTACTTTAGCTACATGGGTGTCGAATGACAGACTACTATCAACCTGGGTCCCCAGGTCCCTGATAACTTCTTCTGTACTCAGTGGATTGCCACCTATTTGGTAGCTATGGGTAACCTTGTTTTTCCCGAAGGGTATGACTATGCATTTTTTGGCATTTAACTTTAGGCCATGGCTCTGGCACCAGTTATCCGTTTCTGTGAGACCCTTCTGAAGGATATCTGTGTCAGATGTGTTTTCTACTATGGCCCAGTTTGCAGTCATCTGCAAACTTTGTCAGCCATAACCCTCCTGTGTTTGCTTGTACTTCGAAAAGTAGATGCCAAACAAGAGTGGGCCCAGGACTGAGCCCTGTGGTACACCACTTGTGACAGGCTTTGAGTCTGACATGGCGCCAGCAACTCTGACCCTGTGGGTTCTGTCACTCAGCCAGTTTGCAACCCATCTTGTGATGTATGGGTTAACATTTAAGCTGATGAGTTTTTCAATGATACCCGAGTGGGGTATTGTATCAAAGGCCTTCGCCAGATCGAGGTAGGCTGTATGGACTGCCTTTCCTCATCAATGGCTTTGGTGACTGTTTGAAAAAGTCAACCAAGTTTAGAAGGCATGATCTGCCTTTGACAAAGCCAAACTGGGATGGATCCAAAGTCTGCAAATTCCCTATGTCTTTATTTATGAGGTCCATTATGATCATCTCCATGGCTTTGCAGATAAGGCTTGTCAAGCTAATGGGCCGGTAATTTCCAGGGTCGGTGGAGGCACCACCTTTGTGAAGTGGGACCACAGTTGCAGTGCGCCACTCCCTGGGTACGTATCCAGTGGTAAGACTATGATTAAACAGCTGTCCTAGCTGTGGGTTTAATTCCTCGTTGAGTTCGTGGAGCACACAGCCGGGGACACCATCAGGTCCCATGGATGCTGTGTTTTTGCTTTGGAGACAGCAGTTCTCACTTGGGCGTTGGAGATGTTTGGGGGCTGCAATCGCTTGGTATAGATATCTCTCCTTTGGGGAGGGGAGAAGTTTGCACTGAACCTGTCAGCCAGTATGTTGGCAATGTCTGTAGGATCAGTAATCTTCACATCATTTTGAACTAGTTCTGAGCATATCTGGGAGTTTCCTCCCAGGTTTCTAACATAGCTAAAGAAGGCCTTATGATTGTCTTTTGAGTCTTTAGCTATTTTTCTCTCAAAATTTGCTTTGGATGATTTTATGAGAGCTCTTAGTTTTTACTTATAGTGATCAAGGGTGTCTTACCTTTTAAGGATTTTGCTCTATCTTGTAGTAGCTTCCTCCTTTTGTTGTAGAGTTTGTTTATGGCTGGGGTCCACCAGAGTGGACGCTTGCCTTTGGTACAAAGAGTCTTTGTTTTGCTTGGGATTGCCTTATCCATGCAGTCCTGCAGGTGCTGGTAGAAGGCATTTGTAAGTGATTCAGCGGCTTGAGTACTGTTTTCCGTCGGCTCGGGGCCTTAAAGGAGACCACACTAGTCTTTAGAAGTGTGAAGTCGGCTTCTCGAGAAGTTCTTTACTGTGGTCTTTTTTATTTCAGGTGGGGTGGGATGTGGACCTCCAGCGAGATTAGTTTGTGATCTGATCTCACCAGTGAGGGGTATACTTCGGTGTTGAACATTGTGCTCCCATGTTCGTGATGATGAGATCAAGTATGTTTTCTCCTCTTGTGGGGATGGTGACTAGTTGTTCCATGGCATTTGAGTTTATGAATTCCAGGAACTTTTGGGCTAGGGTGTTTGGGCTTGAGTAGTGTTCCCAGTCTATATTAGGGTAATTGAAGTCACCTAGTATGATGGTGTTTGGTGATACATTTATCCCTCTAGTGTTTTCAGGAAGGCCATGTGAGGTTCCTGAGTTTGTGAGGGTGGCCTGTAACATGCTACAATTTGCAGAGCAGTCTTGCCTATGGTTAATTGCACCTGGATGGTCTCCGATGCATCGTGCATTGCCACCAGTCTTGAGGTGTGGGTGTCTTTGATGAATATGGATACCCCCCCTCCTTTCTTGGTATTGTCCGGATTTTGGGGCCGGAACGCATGATAAGAGGTAAAACCGGATAGTGCTGGGGTGCTCTCAGGAGCCTTGAACCAGGTTTCTGTCACTGCACAGACATCGATGTTCTACATACTGAGAAGGGCCTCGAGTGCGTGCATTTTGAGATTTAGACTTCTGGCATTGAGCAGCATTACCCTTAGTTTTTTTCCTTTTTTGTGTTCTAGGGTGGTAGGTTTAGAATTTGAGCCTTGCCTAAATAAGGCACTATGGGGGTGGCAAGAGCCTTTGCCAATATCCGAATCCCAGGGTGACAGGTGCTAGCCGCCCCTTGCGAGCCAGCGTGGCTTGTCCAGCATGTCATCCCAGGCAGACAGACATTGGATCCCCTTTGAATGACACCAGAGTTTAAGCCAATTGTTAAAGCTGATCATCTTATCTCTGTATTGTGGCATCATTCTTGGTGAAGGTAGGATACTGCTCAAGGTCAGGGTCATACCTGCCTGGGCTACATAATCAGAGAGCTCCTCAATGTCTCTTTTCATGTAGTCCAGGAGGTGCGTCTCAGGTCGTTTACACCAGTGTGGACAATGACTGAGTCATATTTGTACCTGCTGTTGAGAGACCTGAGTGCTTGCGTTATGGCCCGGAGTCTAGCCCACGACAGGCAGCTTACTGTGACCTTCTCCTTACTCAGTCTGGTGAGCGGGACGTCAGTGTGTCTGACTATGGAGTCACCAATGACTAGTGTGTCTGGCATTGTGTTTGGCCTTAAGGGCTGTGACTGTTTGACACTCTGACTGCGAGGTCTATGTGTTGCAGGTGTTGTGTTCTGAGGTGGTGGTTGTTTGGGTGTCTGCTTTGGTGGCCTTTGCTGTTTTGGTAGATTTTTGATCAGAGCCGCCGAGTATGTCTTTGTGTGTTTATGTGTATGATTTGAGGTTGTGATGGTACTATGTGAGACTGGGTCTATAGTGTGTGTGGTAACCTTCTCCTCCTGACTGGTCTTGCCAGTCCTATGTTGAGAGAGCTCAGCCTCCAGTTTGGCCGTATAGTTGCATCTCTGACATGTATTTGTGTTTTGTGGGAGGAGGAGAGGGTTGTTCAGGTACATGAGGCAATTGTAACATTGCCTCAATATTCCCAGGTTCACCAGCTGAGCAGGAGAGGACACTAGCAACTGATCCTCGACATGCTAGAAGGACTAGACAAAAAACTTTAAAAGAGATTCGGGGACGGAGTGACCGAGAAATGGGGTTTGCCTTTTGGGGTGCTATCTATAAGAGTGCCGTATCAAGGTAATAAGTACTGTAGGAGCAAGTGCTAGGTTTAACAGATAGAGAAAAGTCTACTTGGAGTCAAGTAGAGATGATCTTTTAGGTATTAGAGAAAGTGCTAGTAACAGGGATGCTTAAAGGTAAGATTGAAAAGAATGCACTCTGCAGTGTGCACTAGAGAAGTTAGATATGAAAGTAGGTAACTTGAGTTTTACCTGTTTAAAAAGTTAAGGTTTAGTGGAGAGTTACTATTTTTAAAACAGCAAGATGGACTGAAAGGGGTGGTTACTTTTGTATTTTGGTACTATGAAATACTGTAGGATGGCCAATAAATTTAAATAATTGAAGGGGTGGGATTTCAAAAGTGATGGTTTTGTGATTACTCACATAAGCCAGTGAAAGTAGAGAGAAATGAGATATATGGTCAGATTAACATAAGAGGCGGGCAACTAGAAAGACAGTGGTATTTTAGTTCCTAGCTCCACCCCCTCTGTTAACAAGTGATTAACCTTAAGTGACCTTTTCTGTCTTATGAATGAGTCCTTAATTAATCAGTTCTTATTTCTGCCTGACTCAGAACAGAGAGAGCTGTGGTCTCTTTGGAAGTTTTAATATGCTGTTAAACAGAATGCAAGCAAAACACAAGGTAAAGAAAACAAACTACAGTATTCAAAATATAGAAAGGCAATACTGAAATACAAAAAATAACAGCAAACTAACCTTTCCTTCACAGCAAAGTGTAGCAGAGTCTGGATGAGCCTTTCTGGTAAAGCTCTGAAATGTTTTAGTTTACTCCTTAAATAGAAATTTTAGTTCCTAGCTCCACCCCCTCTGTTAACAAGTGATTAACCTTAAGTGACCTTTTCTGTCTTATGAATGAGTCCTTAATTAATCAGTTCTTATTTCTGCCTGACTCAGAACAGAGAGAGCTGTGGTCTCTTTTGAAGTTTTAATATGCTGTTAAACAGAATGCAAGCAAAACACAAGGTAAAGAAAACAAACTACAGTATTCAAAATATAGAAAGGCAATACAGAAATACAAAAATAACAGCAAACTAACCTTTCCTTCACAGCAAAGTGTAGCAGAGTCTGGATGAGCCTTTCTGGTAAAGCTCTGAAATGTTTTAGTTTACTCCTTAAATAGAAATTTTAGTTCCTAGCTCCAGCCCCTCTGTTAACAAGTGATTAACCTTAAGTGACCTTTTCTGTCTTATGAATGAGTCCTTAATTAATCAGTTCTTATTTCTGCCTGACTCAGAACAGAGAGAGCTGTGGTCTCTTTGGAAGTTTTAATATGCTGTTAAACAGAATGCAAGCAAAACACAAGGTAAAGAAAACAAACTACAGTATTCAAAATATAGAAAGGCAATACAGAAATACAAAAATAACAGCAAACTAACCTTTCCTTCACAGCAAAGTGTAGCAGAGTCTGGATGAGCCTTTCTGGTAAAGCTCTGAAATGTTTTAGTTTACTCCTTAAATAGAAATTTTAGTTCCTAGCTCCACCCCTCTGTTAACAAGTGATTAACCTTAAGTGACCTTTTCTGTCTTATGAATGAGTCCTTAATTAATCAGTTCTTATTTCTGCCTGACTCAGAACAGAGAGAGCTGTGGTCTCTTTGAAGTTTTAATATGCTGTTAAACAGAATGCAAGCAAAACACAAGGTAAAGAAAACAAACTACAGTATTCAAAATATAGAAAGGCAATACAGAAATACAAAAATAACAGCAAACTAACCTTTCCTTCACAGCAAAGTGTAGCAGAGTCTGGATGAGCCTTTCTGGTAAAGCTCTGAAATGTTTTAGTTTACTC
Source organism: Protopterus annectens (assembly GCF_019279795.1). Lineage (NCBI taxonomy): Eukaryota > Metazoa > Chordata > Ceratodontiformes > Protopteridae > Protopterus > Protopterus annectens. The sequence continues at coordinate 636,670,004 of NC_056726.1, read as the reverse complement.
CTTAAATAGAAATTTTAGTTCCTAGCTCCACCCCCTCTGTTAACAAGTGATTAACCTTAAGTGACCTTTTCTGTCTTATGAATGAGTCCTTAATTAATCAGTTCTTATTTCTGCCTGACTCAGAACAGAGAGAGCTGTGGTCTCTTTTGAAGTTTTAATATGCTGTTAAACAGAATGCAAGCAAAACACAAGGTAAAGAAAACAAACTACAGTATTCAAAATATAGAAAGGCAATACAGAAATACAAAAATAACAGCAAACTAACCTTTCCTTCACAGCAAAGTGTAGCAGAGTCTGGATGAGCCTTTCTGGTAAAGCTCTGAAATGTTTTAGTTTACTCCTTAAATAGAAATTTTAGTTCCTAGCTCCACCCCCTCTGTTAACAAGTGATTAACCTTAAGTGACCTTTTCTGTCTTATGAATGAGTCCTTAATTAATCAGTTCTTATTTCTGCCTGACTCAGAACAGAGAGAGCTGTGGTCTCTTTTGAAGTTTTAATATGCTGTTAAACAGAATGCAAGCAAAACACAAGGTAAAGAAAACAAACTACAGTATTCAAAATATAGAAAGGCAATACAGAAATACAAAAAATAACAGCAAACTAACCTTTCCTTCACAGCAAAGTGTAGCAGAGTCTTCAAACTTTGTCAGCCATAATCCTCCTGTGTTTGCTTGTACTTCTGAAAAGTAGATGCTGAACAAAAGTGGGCCCAGGACTGAGCCCTGTGGGACACCACTTGTGACAGTTTTGGAGTGGTCAAATACCAATGGCTAAAACTGACTATTACTATATAGCTTGCTGCAGACCACTGTCCTAATAGCAGGAACTGCCCCAGGCCTACTCTGGCAACGTGAGTGTCAAACAAAATATTACTGTCAACCTGGGTGCCCAGGTCCCTGATAACCTCTTCTGTGCTTAGAGGATTGCCACCTAGATGGGAACTAGGAGTAACCCTGTTGTTCCCGAAGGGTATGACTATGCATTGTTTAGCATTTAACGTAAGGCCATGGCTCTGGCACCAGTTATACGTGTCTATGAGACCCTTCTGAAGGATGTCTGTGTCAGATGGGTTTCCAACTATGGTTCCCAGTTTGCAGTCATCTTCAAACTTTGTCAGCCATAATCCTCCTGTGTTTGCTTGTACTTCTGAAAAGTAGATGCTGAACAAAAGTGGGCCCAGGACTGAGCCCTGTGGGACACCACTTGTGACAGTTTTGGAGTGTGACATGGCACCAGCAACTTTGACCCTGTGTGTTCTGTCACGTAGCCAGTTTGCAACCCATCCTGTGATGTATGGGTTCACATTTAAGCTGGTGATTTTTTCAATGATACCCGAGTGGGGTATTGTGTTGAAAGCCTTTGCCAGGTCAAGGTAGGCTGTGTGGACTGCCTTGCCCTCGTCAATGGCCTTGGAGACTGTCTCGAAAAAGTCAACCAAGTTTAAAAGACACCATAGTTTAAGCCAATTATTACAGCTGATCATCTTGTCTCTGTTTATGTGGCATCATACTTGGTGAAGGTAGGATACTGCTCAAGGTCAAGGTCATACCTGCCTGGCCTACATAATCAGAGAGATCCTCTATGTCTCTATTCATGTAGTCCAGGGAGGTACATCTCAGGTCGTTCACACCAGCATGGATAATGACTGAGTCAGACTTGTACTTGCAGTTGAGTGACCTGAGTGCTTGCATTATGTGGTGGATTCCAGTGCCCGATAGGCAGCTTACTGTGATCTCCTCCGTACTCGATCTGGTGAGCGGGACATCAGTGTGTCTGACTATGGAGTCACCTATGACAAGTGTGTCTGGCATTGTGTTTGGCCTTAAGGGCTGTGACTGTTTGGCACACTGACTCTGTGGTCTATGTGTTGCATGTGCTGTGTCCTGTGGAGGCAGTTGTGTGGGTGTCTGCTGTGGTGGCCTCTGCTGTTTTGGTAGAATTCTGATCAGAGCCTCCGAGTATGTCTTTGTATGTCTATGTGTATGATTTTAAGTTGTGATAGTGCTATGTGAGACTGGGTTAGTGGTGTGTGTGGTTACCTTCACCTTCTCTCTGGTCTTGCTAGTCCTATGTTGAGAGAGCTCAGCCTCCACTTTGGCTATATAGTTGCATCTCTCGCATGTATTTGTGTTTTATGGGAGAAGGAGAGGGTTGTCAGTGTACATGAGGCAATTGTAACATTGCCTCAATATTCCCAGGTTCACCAGCTGAGCAGGAGAGGACACTAGCAACTGATCCCTAGACATGCTAGAAGGAATAGACAAAACAATGTTGGAATACAGGGAGATATCAAGCCCCCCAAACCACATTATAGTGCTTGCCTGACAATACCTACACATACATAATAGTTTCATAGTTTCATAGTTTACTACTAGGCTATCTGCCCTAGTGCATGTATAAGCCTAGCCATAGTGATGTGGCTATTGCCACCCCTTATAGTGGTAATAAGTGAACAGAATAGATTCCGAATATTGTGCCTCTGACTTAGTAGTGACACATTATGACCCCCTTGCGTAATTGAATAACTTGACTGTGCCTCTGTCTAGTCTGTGCCTCTGTCTCACATGCAGTTGTCCAGATGTCTCTTGAAGAGAGTCAGTGAGGGACTCTGTCGAACATGAACTGGGATACTCTGCTAGAGTGTGAGATGCCTCTGAGTTATGACTCTGTCCCTCCAGCATGTCCTATACATGTATGTGCTGAAGTTCAAATCTTTAGCTCTCATGGTTCTGGTGGATTTGGATTGCTTGCAGTGGAGCATGTCCACCAAATCCTGATTGGACATGGTCTTGTATGTCAGGCATAGGTCACCTGTAAGTATGCGGTATGACACTGAATAAAGCTGGATTTCCTTTTTTCTGGAAGCATATGACATGTGTTGTAGACCGCTGATCTTCATGGTAAGGTACTTTTGGGGTCTCTCCAGCTGTTGCAAGTGCTGGGTGAGGTACATACCAAATGGGGCTTTGTATTCAATCATGGGCCTGATAAGGGAGAAGTATAGTGGTACAATGACCTCCTTTGATCTGGATGGAAAACCCTCCATGATAAGGTGGGCAAGATAGAAAGTCTTTCTAACCACTTTGGCAACATGGGTGTCAAACGAGATGTCACTATCTACACGTGTCCCCAGGTGTCTGATTTGTTTTCTGTGCTCAGTGGGTTGCTGTCTATGTATTGATCTGTGGGTACTTTGTTCCTCCCAAAGGGGATGACTACACATCAGTTGCATTCAGTTTCAGGCCATGAGTCCGGCACCAGCTATCTGTCTTTGTGACGGCATTCTGTAGGATGTGCGTGCCAGCTGATGTATTCACTATGGTGCCTAGGTTGCAATCATCTGCAAACTTTGTCAGCCATAACCCTCCTATGTTTGCTTTCACATCTGAAAAGTAAATACCAAATAAGAGGGGTCCCAGGACACATCCTTGTGGGACACCACCTGTGACTGGCTTTGAATCTGACAAGGCACCTGCAATGTTGACTTTATGGGTTCTGTTTCTTAGCCATTTTGCAACCTATCCTGTGACATATGGTATTATATTTCAGCTGTTGAGCTTGTCTATGATGCCTGAGTGGGGTATTGTGTCAAAGGCCTTAGCCAAGTGCAGGTAGGCTGTGTGGACTGCGTAGCCCTCATCAATGGCCCTACTGACAGTTTCATACTAGTCAACTAGGTGCAAAAGGCAGGATCTGCCCTGTACAAAGCTGAACTGGGTGGGATCAAGGGTCTGTAGGTCACCAATGTCTCTGTGTAAGAGCTCCATAATGACTCTTCCCATAGCTTTGCAGACAAGGCTGGTTAAGCTTGTGTGGTGGTAGTTGCCAGGGTCTGTGGAGGCATCTCCTTTGTGGAGTGGGACCACTGTTGCCGTACGCCAGTGTTCAGGTACATATCCTGTAGCAAGGCTAAGGTTAAATAGCATTTGTATATACGGGTCTAGCTCCTTCTGGAGTTCACATAGCATGCAACCGGGGATACCATCAGGTCCCATTGATGCTGTGTACTTGTCTTTGCTGAGTGCGGCTCTCACATGGACATCCAAGATGACAGTGAGGTTACATACAGCTGTGAAAACTATCTTCTTTTGGGGGTGAGGGAGGGGGTAAATTGCACTGAAGCTGTCTGCCAGAATGTTGCCAATATCTGTCAGGTCACTGGAATATATGTTGTTGTGTACCAACTCTGAGCATATCTGAGGGTACCCACCCATGTGTCTGACATAACTGAAGAAAGCAGTGTGGTTACCTTCATTGTCTTTGGTAATTTATGTCCCCAAGTTGACCTTGGATGTCTTTATGAGAGAATGTAGCTTTCTACTAGTGTTGATCACAGCTGTCTTCCCTTTTGGAAATGTAGCTCTGTCTTGCATTAGTATCCCTCATCTGTTATACAGTTTGTTTATGGCTGGGGTCCACCAGACAGGCCACTTTCCCTTGGTGGAGAGGGTCTTGTTTTTATTTGTGATTGCATGGTCCATGCTTTCTGACATCTAGCTAAGGGGAGGTCATTGTGGTTCTGCAGTTACCTTTCATCAGCATTACAAATGACCACAACAGCCCCTGTGGGGTGTACCTCAGCAGACACATCCAGCAACTGTAAAGTCCACAACAGTACCTCACCAGGAGTATGAAAGAGCTGGAACACATGTAATGTGTCGCCTGATTAAACAGAGTGCAGCTCCACACACTGCCATGCTGGCCACCCAGACGCAAGCTGTGCCTGATGTAGAAAGCCATGTCCAAGCTGGAATCAATGCACATGCTGCACCTTGTACAATCTGAATGGCAGGGAGCTATGCACATGAGGGACCTGAACCCCAGCACTGACATACATAGGACAAGCTGTACTGCATTATCCATAACACAGAAGCCACCCCCACGCATGAGTAAACTACCAGTACAGGTTATCCATAGAGTCACTCATTGATTCTCCTCAACAGGAATCCTAATGAGTGGATGGGAGATGGTAGGTTTACCCTGGGTATCAATGTTATGTCACAGGTAGACAGAGGCACAGTATACTAAACAAGACATATGTCATGGCAAACTACACTTTCAATGTGTTGACGGACAAACACACTCTCCGACTAGCATTAGAAATGGCCTAGGGCACATCGGTAGTGTTTGCCAATGTACACCCATATTGTGGAATACACTACTGATGTTGGATGAGGCTGTTGTAAGTAGTTCACATCTGAACATAATGCAACATGGTCAGATAGGTTCATAGGTACATAGGTTTATACTAGGCTATCTTCCCTAAGGCAGTTATAAGCCTAGCCCAGAGTTTGTTGGCGTACACCACCCCTTATATGGAAACAATACTGTGCCCATTAGCTTGTCGTGCCTCTCTCCAGCAGTGACACAGTGACGATCCCTGGGGTAAACCTATGATCTCCCATCCACAGGTCAAGATACCTCTTGAACAGAGCCAGCAAGGTGCTCTGCCTCACATGGACCGGGATTGTATTCCACAGCATAGGGAGTCTCCGAGTGATAAATCCATCCCTCCAACATGTCCAACGTACATCCATGCTAAGGTGTAAGTCACTTGCACTAGTGGTTCAGGTGGATCTGCCGATTTTGAGGTGGAGCATGTCCATTAATTCCTGTTTGGACATGGCCTTGCATGTCAGGCACATGTCACCTCTAAGCAGACGGTATGTGACTGAATAGAGCGGGAGTGTCTTCAATCCGGCAGCATATGACAGATGTTGGAGTCCCTTTATCCTTTTGGTGGGGGACATTCAGGGTCTCTCCAATTGCTGCAGATGTCGGGTGAGATACATCCAGAATAGGGCATTGTACTCGATCACCGGTCTGATAAGTGAAGAGTACAGGGAACAATGACCCACTAGATCTGGATGTGAATCCCTTCCTGATCAGGTGGGCAATGTAGAAGGTCTTTCTAGCCACTTTAGCAACTTGAGTGTCAGAAGAACGGCGACTGTCAACCTGGGTCCCCAGGTCCATGATAACCTCCTCTGTGCTTAGAGGATTGCCACCTATATGGTAGCTTGGGGTTACCTTGCTTTTCCCGAAGGGTATGACTACACATGTTGTGCAATTTGACTTCAGGCCATGGCTCTGGCACCAGCTATCAGTTTCCGTGAGTCCCTTCTGAAGGATATCCATGTCTGATGCACTGTCCACTATGGCGCCCAGTGTGCAGTCATCTGCAAACTTTGTCAGCCAAAGTCCTCCCATGTTGGCCTGTACTTCTGAGAAGTAGATGACAAACAATAGGGGGCCAAGGACTGACCCTGTGTGACACCACTTGTGACCGGCCTGGAGTCTGACATAGTGCCAGCAACTCTAACCCTGTGGGTCCCGTCCTTAAGCCAGTTTGCAACCCATCTTGTGACATATGGGTTTACATTTCAGTTGGTAGGGTTTTCTACAATACCTGAGTGGGGTATTGTGTTGAAAGTGTTTGCAAGGCCAAGGTAGGCTGTATGGACTGCCTTTCCCTCAACAATGGCCTTAGTGACCGTTTTGAAGATGTCATCCAAGTACAAAAGGCATGATCTGCCCTTGACCAAGCCAAACTGGGACGGGTACAATGTCTGCATGTCCCCTATATCTTTGTTTATGAGCTCAATTATGATCCTCTCCATAGCTTTGCAGACTAGACTTGTTAAGCTTATGGGGCAGTAATTACCAGGGTCCGTAGAGGCACCGCCTTTGTGCAGATGTGCACAACTGGACCCTAACCAGGCTGTTGTGCACACTATGGGAATGTAAAGCAGTGATAGGACTAAAGCCCAGGATACTGACCACCACAGTGAAAGTACTGAACCACTACACTATACAGTACTACAGTGTTAGGTCAGTATGAACGGATGTTGACAATTGTGTGCAAAGTATCCCATGCAAAACCTGCAGGCACAGTATACTCCCTGTTGTGTTCACACAAAAAGCATTTGGACAGTAACTACACAACATGGCACAGAACACACAACCATAAACTGGAGGTATTTGTTGAAGGTCACACTCATCCACAAATGTGATGGGCTGCAGAGTTCAACATATGGAAAGCTCACACTGGGCATGCTCACACACTTAGATAAATGAGACATCTTTCACACAACATGCCACGGGAAGGCTGAACTGGGCATGCTCACACACTTAGTCCAAATGTTACTCTTAGCAACTGTGAAAACACACCAGAGGATGCTCATTCCCCTTTCTAGACACTGATCATGTCAGCACCCTATAAGTATATCAGGAGAAAAGGAATCTCCCAATAATCCGAGTAGCGTGCTCTGCTAATGCGTCCGTCTCTAGTGTCATAACATAGTTAGGTAGGGGTGTGAATCCAGCAAGTGGCAAGTGTGTGTGAAGGGGGGTAAGTGTGTATGAAAGGAACATCACTTTTGGCAACTGTGTAAACACACCACAGGATGCTCATTCCACCTTCTAAACTCTGATGATGTCAGCACCCTATAAGTATATCAGGGGAAAGGTAATCTCCCAGTAATGCAAATAGCCCGCTCTGCTAATGCATCCTTTTCTAGTGTCATAACATAGGTAGGGGTTTGAATCCAGCAAGTAGCAAGTGTGTGTGAAGGGGGGTATGTATGAAAAGAACATCCCTTTTGGCAACTGTGTAAACACACCACAGGATGCTCATTCCACTTTCTAAACTCTGATGATGTCAGCACCCTATAAGTATATCAGGGGAAAGGAAATCTCCCAGTAATGTTAATAGCGCGCTCTGCTAATGCGTCCGTCTCTAGTGTCATAACATAGTTAGGTAGGGGTTTGAATCCAGCAAGTGTGTATGAAGGGGGGTAAGTGTGTGTGTATGGAAAGAACAACCCTTTTGGCAACTGTGTAAACACACCACAGGATGCTCATTCCACTTTCTAAACTCTGATGATGTCAGCACCCTATAAGTATATCAGGGGAAAGGAAGTCTCCTAGTAATGCAAATAGCGTGCTCTGCTAATGCGTCCGTCTCTAGTGTCATAACATAGTTAGGTAGGAATTTGAATCCAGCAAGTGGCAAGTGTGCGTGTGTATGAAAGGAACATCCCTTTTGGCAACTGTGTAAACACACCACAGGATGCTCATTCCACTTTCTAAACTCTGATGATGTCAGCACCCTATAAGTATATCAGGAGAAAGGAACTCTCCCAGTAATGCGAATAGCGTGCTCTGCTAATGCATCTGTTTCTAGTGTCATAACATAGTTAGGTAGGGGTTTGAAACTCGCAAGTGTGTGTGAAGGGGGGGTAAGTGTGTATGACTGAAATATCCCTTCTGGCAACTTGGAAAACACACTACAGGATGCATATACCCCTTTCTAAACGATATCACAATTATTTATGGCTTTTGATTACAGACATGCCACGTGTGTTTTGCCCACACAGAATGCCCATGTGTGCGGGTTGTCCCTCACAATAATGCATGACATTGATTAAACCAGTTATGGCAATGCACACATGATGTATGTGTGTGCCAAATACACATATGTACCTGTGACCTTCAATAGTTACCATGTGTGATGCCTGCCACATGTGAATACATGGTATTTGCACAGGGTAACATTATGACTATGGTCTTCTGTGCAGGTGCTGCATGTGGGATGTGTATATACAGTGTGAGATGTAGATGCTATTAGCCTAGTTGTGAGGGATACACACCTGGACTGGGGCATATAGTCTACCTGTTGTTGATGAACAGGTGCTGCATGTTTTCACCTGTTGTGGGAGTGGTAAGACGTTATTCCATAGCAATGCAGTGACCGCATGCTAAGAACCATTCAGCTAGGGTGTTGTAGCAACAGTAATTCATTAGCATTCAGTAATATGTCAGAATCCCTGGTGAGGGTCTGATGCCAACCAAGGTCAGGGTTCTACCAGCCTGTGTCACTTGCTCAGTGATTCCTTTCATGTTCCCTATCATGTATCCCAGTGAGGGACATCCCACATCAGCTGTGGTGGCATGGACAATGACTGAGTCATATGTGTCCATGCATCTGACTGACCTGTATGCTTGTGTTATGTGGTGGACCATAGTGCCCCATGAGCATATCACTGTGACCTACACCTTGTCCAGCCTGGTGAGCATGTCCTCACTGTACTGGACAATAAAAGTACCTAACACAACTGCAGCAGTAGTGTTGTATAGCTGTACAGACTGTGCTTGTTTGGCACACAGGATTTGTGTGCTATGTGTTATGCATGCTGTGTGCAGGCCTAACATATGCCTGTGTGCCAGCTGCAGAGATGTCTGCCAGTCATGCAGGATGCTATCCTTAGGCTCCACGAATGGCCCGGTGTGTTTCCATGCTTGTATTGCTGTCAGTGTAGGTCCACATCAGATTGGTATTGCTGTCACTGTAGTATTTCATGCCACCTGACAGGTTATGCCAGTATTGGGTTCAGAGTGCTTAGTCCACAGTTTGGCCATGTGTTTCCATCTCATACATGTGTTGTACATCCATGGGTAGGGGATAGGGTTGACTGTGTACATGTGACAGCTGTGACATTACTACATGACACACATATTCCACAACTGTACCATAGAGGTGACTGACAACTGACCTTTGCACATGCTACCATAGTATTGAGATTGCATTGGTGATTAACAGCACATAGGGCCAATGGTGAACGAGATACATAGGTCCATAGGTTCATACAGGGATGTCTGCCCAGGGCATGTATCCACCTAGCCAGAATGTGTGTGGCTTTCACCATGCATTGTAAATCTATCTTGCTATGCCTTTTTCCAAGGTTAGTATACTGTGCCTCTGTCTAACAGTGACACATAAGTGATACCCAGGGTAACACTACAATGTCACATCCAGTCATTAATATCACTCTTGAAGATAGTCACTGAGTGACTCTGCCTAACCTCTATTGGGATAATATTCCAGAATGAAGGGAGCCTCTGAGTTATGAATGTGCCCCTCCAGCATGTCCTATGTATATCACTCCTGAGGTTCAAGTCTTTCCAGCGTGTATCCTGATGGGATCTGGATATTCTGAGGTGCAGCATGGCCATTAAGTGAGGGTTTGACATGGCTTTATATGTCAGGCACAGATTGCCTATGAAGAGGCAGTATGCCACTGAGTAGAGCTGCTGTTTCTTTAACCAGTCAGTATGTGGCATCTGTTTGAGCCCTTTGATCCTCTTGTCGAGGTACGTATGTGGTCTTTCCAGTTGCTGCAGGTGTCTGGTAAGGTGCATGCCGACAGGGTCATTATAGTCAATTATGGGCATGATGAGGGATGAGTAAAGGGGCACAATGTCCTCCCCTGATCTACATGTGGATCCCATCATGATGATGTGGCCCATATAAAATGTTTTCCTAACCACTTTGTCCATGTTGTTGGCAAATGGTAGAATGCTATCAACCTGTGTACCCCAAGGTCCATAATTCCTTCATCTGCACTTAATGGATTAACACTGCTGCCTTCTCCCCCCCACCACACCAAAAGGGCAAATATGTCTCGCAGCAGAGTGCTGCCCCCCCTGACTTTGTGTTTGACAAAGGGGATGACTATATGCTTTTTGTCATTCACCTTGAGGCCATGGCTGTGGCACAAGTCGTGTGTTTGCAAGAGGCCCTTTTGGAGGATGCGTGTGTTAGCTGGAGAGTTGATTATGGCGTCCGGTTTGCAATCATCTGTGACTTGCTCAGCCACAGTACTTCCATGTTGGCCTGTACCTATGATAAATATATAATGAACATGACAGCTCCAGGGCTGAGCCTTGTGGGACACCACTTGTACCTGGTTTGAGGCTGACATGGCTCCAGCAATTCTAACCATGTGTGTTCTGCCCTTGAGCCACTGTGCAATATCCATAGTGACATAGGGGTTAATATGTACACTGGTGAGCTTCCCTAGAATGCACAAGTGGGGTATTGTATCAAAGGCTTATGCAAGGTCCAGGTAGGCTGTGTAGACCTCCTTCCCCTTGACAGTGGCCTTGGTGACTGTTTCAAAGAAATCAAACAGGTTTGAGAGGCAGGATCTGCCATTAACAAAGCCAAACTGTGTATGGTGACATGTATGTAGGTCCCCGATATCTATATATGTGAGGTTCATGATGATCCTTGCCATAGCTTTGCAGACCAAGCTATTCAGACATATGGGGCGAATAGTGTCCAGGATCCGTTAAGGCACCACCTGAATGTAGAGGGACCACTGTTGCTGTACGCCACTCTTTGGCCCCATATCGTGTAGTAAGGCTGAGATTGAACAGTAGTGTTATGTCTGGGTGTAGCTCTTCTTGTGGTTCATGTAGGACACAGCCTGGGACACTGTCTGGTCCCATTGATGCAGTGTTTATTGCTTTGGAGAGGGCAGCTCTTACCTGAGCATCTGTGATGTCAGGGGGGGGCAGCACTCTGCTGCGAGACATATTTGCCCTTTTGGTGTGGTGGGGGGGAGAAGGCAGCAGTGAACCTGTCCACTAGGATGATGGCAATGTCTGTGCGTTTTGTATTTCGTGTGACATCTTGGATTACCTCTGAGCATATCTGGGTATTACCACCCAGGTTCATAACATAACTACAGAAAGCCTTGTGATTATCCTCAGTGGCTTGTGGAATCTTCTCTCAAAGATGGCCTTAGACAATCGTATGGGTGCCTGTAGTTGTCTTCCAATACTCATCAGTGATGCCTTCACATTTTGGGAATTAGTTGTATCATGTAGTGGCTTCATCCTTCTATTGTATAGTTTGTTTATGGCTGGTGTCCTGCACACAGGACGTCTGCCTTTGGAGGATTGGGTCATGCTTTCATATGTGGTTGCATGATCCATGCATTCCTGAATGTGTCCATAGAATGCCTTTATACAGGTATCTGCAGTCTGGTCCATATTTTCAACAGGCCTGGGGCCTTTGAAGGTTTCCACATCATTTATGAGGGGTGTGAACATGCTAACGTCCCGCCCTCCAGACTGAGCAAGGTGAGGGTCACATTTAGCTACCTGTCGGGTGATAGAATGTGCCACATAACACAGGCACACAGGTCACTCCACAGCAAGTACAACTATGAGGCAGTCATTGTCCATGCTGGTGCAAACAACCTGAGACGTACCTCCCTGGACCACATGGAAAGAGACACAGAGGAGCTCTTACAGCACCCTCTCAAACTCAGGACTCCCACACAGCCTTCATGCTCACACAGGAGAGTATAGATTTCTCTGCACACACCATCATACTGGGTGACGTCAGCTACCCAAACATAGACTGTGAACATTACACAATACCCAAGCTCTAGGGTTCCCATAGATCAGATATTCTTTAGCTATGGAACAGGTAATCAACCTTCCCACAAGAGGGGCAGATATACTAGACCTGATCATCACAAACATGAGTACAAAATGCTCACCACTGGAAGTATATCCCTCATTGTTGCAATCGAACCATATACTAATCACACTGGAGTATTGGATCCCCCACATATGCAAACCTCAAACACATCGATGTGTGTGTGGGAAATGCTCCTATTAGCAACTGTGACAGTACACTACAGGATGCAGATCCCCCTTTTGAAACACTGATGATGTCAGGACTCTATAACTATATTACCTGAATTAAAGTCCTCCAGTAATTTGTATAGTGCACTCCGCTAATGCGTCTTTCTCCAGTGTCATAACATAGTTAGGTAGGGGTTTGAATCCTGCAAAGGGAATGTATGTGTGTTAGTATGAGTGGGGTTTATGTGTGTGCATAATGCTGGGAGGGATAAGTGCCTTTTGCCAACTGGGAGAACACACTACAGGGTGCACATCCCTCCTCCTACACACAGATGATGTCAGCACCCTCTAAGTACAGCATTAGAAAGGAATTTTCCCACTAATGCAAATAGCACACTCTGCTAATGTGTCTGCTTCTACTGTCATAACACAGTTAGGTAGGGGTTTGAATCTTGCAAATGGAAAGTATGTGTTTTACTGTGGGTGGGGTAAGTGTGTGTGCACAATGATGGGGGTGGGATGTGGCTTTTGCCAAATGGGGCTATGCACTGCAGGGTGCACATTTCCCTTAACAAGCAGTGATGTTGACAGCACCCTATACAAACAAAACTACAAAAGAGAAGGTGGTGGTACCAATAACACATATAAGGTAACACTTCTTCAAGTAATGTCCACAAAACGAAGTAGGGTAAACGAACAATTATTTTACTCTATACAAACAACATGACAACAGACAACTTCCAGTACTCAGTATAGTGTTACATGCTACTGTAACACGCACATGTACCAGAATATACTTAGATAGTGTTTTGAAGCCTGAGTGTGGCAAGTGTGTGGATGTGGGATGTGTCTGTGTGTGCATTTCCGTATGGGAAACATGTTTGATGTGGCAATCAGGGTACCACAGTACCTGATGCACATTACACCTTTGAACTGATGAGGTTGCCTGCACCCTGTGAGTACAGGTAGAGAGGAGGAAATCGGTAGTAATCCACATAGTGCACTTCTCAAATGTGTACCTGTCATGTATCGACAGCTACTCATGTAGGGTAATAAATAATGGGAATGGCAGGTGAGCGTGTGCATGTGTGGGGGTAGCAGGGTGTGTGTAAATGCATGTGTGACAGAACAGATACATATAGCTGAATCTACATAACAGCACATGATGCACATTCCCATAGTCAATGGTAGCATGTGATGGTGTGCAGCTGGTACACTTTGGTAAGTAGTATGGGTGCAGATAACAATTGAGGACATTCATACAGTTACTGCAGCAGGACTGCTGGGATATACATACAATCATAGTGGAACAGTGAACAGTTACCAACATGTTACTACTTATACACATCTATGTAGTCACCCTGTGCATCAGCAACGTGTTTACCTTTTCCTGCACCAATGTTGTAGTATGCAGGAGGTGGCACAGTGTCATCATATGAACAGGGTGTGGGTTAGGTATGCCCAAGCCAGCCACTGGTAACACCAATTGACATGTGTGTGTATGTGTGTTTGTGAGGGGCAGCAGTACAGGGTGGACCGGTGTTGGTGCAGTGTGTGTGTGTATGTGTTTGCCCTAGGTGTTAGATTTCTGCATGTGTGTAAGCACGCACACAGTCCCACATAATGGCTGCCATGTACAGGGTTTTGTGGACAGCCACAAACTGCACCTGTCAGGTCATCCAGATCAGTGTCTGTGGGCATGGACACGGTACCTGTGCCTGGCAGGGGTGCTACGGGCCATATCCGGTACTAACCCAGACTGGGTACTGTCATCGGAAGCAGGGGTGTGTTGACTGGACACAGTTCCCTGTTGGAACTGTCCAGAGCCATGTGCACGTGGTCTCCTGGGGCATCCTGATGACAGCACAGACCCAGCATTGCTGGGGCTGGTGCTGGCACTTGAGGTGCGTGAGTGGGCCTGTTGTCGTCCGCGGCCACTGCCAGCTGGTGCTGTTGCTGGCATACGGCCACGTCGACGTCGCACGCACACCATCGCCCTGGCCCATGGACATCTGGTTGTGGAGCAGCTGTTGTATGTCCCCACAACGTCTGTCAACGACATCTGTGAAGTTACGGATAGCATTCGAAACATCACGCATGCCGTCTGTCATGGCTGTGCGACATGCTCTCAGCTCCCTCAGACCCTGTCTGGTGTACCTTTCCATACGTGCCTGTGCCTGCATAACAGTCCGAAACATAGTGGAGGTTGACATACCTCCTTGGGCACGTCGGCCAGAGGCAGTACGGCCATGGATGCCCCCACGAGAACCCATGGGTGACTGTCTGTGTGGTACCATTGGAGGACCCTGCTCATGGCTGCCTTGTGGGGATGCATGTACCACAGGTACCACATTACCTTGATCTATGCCCACTGCATACTGTCCATCACCTAGGGACAATGGTGACAAAGGATGTAACGGCAGGATGACTGTGCGCATTGATGGGGTTGACAGCTGTGTACTGTCAATTGGCTGACCAATGGCGGACCCAGACACACCTTCCTGCACCATTACAGACATTTCATCATCATCAGTACCTGGAGCACAAGATTCAGGCTCCCTGCTGCAGGTCACCAGAGCAGCACCAGAACCTACGGGAGGAAAACAGGGAACACAGATTACAGTCTCAACACATATTTGACAGAGATGCACTTCAATACTAATGCACACATTCAGAAATGGACACATGCACTCATGGACACAAACACACATGCACACATGGGCACAGGCACACTCGCACACATGCACACCCCACAGTAAACACACACATCAGTACTGTGTTACACTACTCTTACTATTGTTAAACTGTGTATTGCAGGTATTATTAAACACACTCACCAGCATGTATACTACAGAGTTACACTACTCTTACTAGTATTATAAATTGTTTTCAGGTAATGTTAAACACACTCACCAGCATGTATGGCCTGCCTCGTTGCTAGATGGGAGGGACCTGGAAGTATGAAGAGAGTAATGTCAGTGGGCACAAGTGTGCCATTTGTTTTGCACATGATACAGTACAGTAGTACACTAGTTCCCTTATACACATCAGCTGCTCATAATGTCTGTATCACACATGCACAATTACATATCATGATGACAGATACATACCACATGCACACCTTATGCGTGCATGAAGTAACAGTGTACAGAACAGTCATATGTACATACCAGAAGTTAACTCTAATCTCACCCTTACCTCTCTTCAAACAACAACTCAAACTGTACTTCCAAAACCACTGGCTTTGTTCTTGTAGTACTCCAGGCTAACGTCCCTCTCCCCACCCTCTCTTTACCTTTAACCCCTCATTGTGCATAAAAACTAGCTTCTACCCTGTTTCTTTGCCCTTGATGTCCTTCTATGCTCTGACCTACTTCTCCCATCCCTCCCACCTCCTCTTGACTGTCTTCCTTCTTTTCCTCACTTCCCTTCTTGACTCCTGCCTCTTCCCTATTATTTTATCTTTCATACTCCTTCTACTTCTCTACCCTTCTGAGCTTTAACTATTATCTATATGGCTTTTGCCTTATTGCATAACCATTATGTTTTAGGTAGAATTGCTTTGAAACCGACAGTACATTGTGTATGACTTTAAACTGTTTGAGTTCCTTAAATGTATGTTGATTTAATTAACAAGCTGGTGTATATTTCTATTATTTTGGATGTCTGTATTAACAACTTGTCTGTCTGCCTCTGTTATGTTATGTGTGGAGCTTTTCTCCCCAGGCCTCTACTGAAAATGGACATATATCCAGCTAGACTATCTCGGTCAACAAATGTAAAACTAATAACAATAAATAAATATGGCATCTTACCTGCACGCTCGGTGTCTTGCTGCTGTGTGGATCCAACCTCCATCATGAAGCACGACTGCTGCTGTTGTTGTTCTGGGGCTGGATCCACAACACTTAGCAGTAGCCCCTCCTGTCTGGTGAGGGGGGGATGTGTGGCCATCCACCCCACCTGTGGCAACCTGTTGCCTGCGAATATCTGCAGCACGCTGGCGGACATTTCTAATCAAATCACTGCAGTGATGTCTCACCTGCTCATATGTCCTATCATGCATGCCAACATCATTTATCCTGCTAACAAGATGTTGCCACAGTGCAGACCTCTCCTGCTGATTCTGGGTGGTGCGTGAGAACAGGATGGCATAGTCACGCACCAGGCTCTGGTGGATCACTTCATCCTCTGCAGCAGAATATGCGGGGTTCCTTTTCGGAGCCATGTTCCCCTGGAAAGGTACACAAACAGGTTATCAGCATAGTATCTCAGCAATACATGGTACACATTCTATACAGGGAGTATTAAATTGTACTTATTACTGCTTGGTTGTAACTTGATTAAAGTGTAGCTATCATTCTAAGTCATTTGGACTAAGCACTTGGCCTTCAGACCAGTTGTTTTACATTAGGGAGGTTTGTGGCAAGCACTGTGGTGGCAGGACACATATCTTTCATCCTTTGAAGTTGGGAACTGCTGATTGAGAGCCCAGTGTCCGAGTGTATTAGTTCTGGTATAGGCAGTTGGCCTTCAGGTCAGTTATTTAACATTAACAAGGTTTGTGGTCTGCACTCTTGTGTGACAATAGGCTGTACTCTGCCATTCATAGCTGGGAACATCTGGTTTCAGGTTTATAGTGCCTGCATATTTGAGCTGTATCTTACTGACATTGGTACACCTTGTTTGCTGTAGCAAACACTACATCCAGGCCTCCTGAATCTAGCTTTGTTTATATGCTTGTTATTTGTTAGCTTGTAATTTACTGGTACGCTACTTCCACATAATACACAGCTTCTCAGCACTTCTGTGACTCACTACTGATATCTGCAGTGCTTACTGTACGTATTTCCATGTTACACATGACAGCAAGTGACTGCTTGTCATTGTTGCATTTACTTAATTGTAACACATTGCACTTAGGTTACCTGGCACTTGTTCACTGAAGCTATTATATCAGTCAGCAGTAGTAGGTAATATCAGTACACCCTCACTCCCCACTGGACCTTGTTTTCAATTATTACAGAATACACAATAGTATTCTAGCATGTCCAAAGGTCAGTTGTCAGTCTCCTCCCCAGTCCAGCTGGTGAGTGTGGTAATCCAGAGGCAATGTTATAACAGCTGCATGTACACAGACAACCCCCTCCTCCTAACAACAAATTCAAACACATGTGAGTGATGCAACCATATACCAAACTGGAGGCTAGGCTCTCTCTACTCAATACTGCCATAACCAGTCAGGTGGAGAAGGAAACCACACTCACTACACTTCCAGTCTCACATAGACCTACCACGACAGCAAAACTAACACATGATCACACATGAACATAATCGTAGTCTCAGACTACAGGTCTGCCTATGCAGCAGAGACCTCCTAAGCAGACACTCAAGCAACCACTACCATGGAAACAAACACGTGCAACACATATCACACAAAGCCAATGTGCTGAACACTCACAGCCATTAACAGTAAACAACACACCTCATACACCTGTACTAGGTGCCTCTATCATCAGGCACACTGACATCACGTTCACCAGGCTTAACGAGGTGAGGGTCACAGTGTGCAGCCTGTCGGGCACTACGACCCGCCACATAACACAAACACTCAAGTAACTCCAAGGCAAGTACAGGTATGACTCACTCAATGTCCATGCTGGTGTGAATGACCTGACACATACCTCCCTGGACTACATGACATGAGACAGTAAGGAGCTCTCTGAGCATGTAGACCAAGACAGTATGACCCTGACCTTGAGTAGTATCTTACCCTCACCAAGAACGATGCCACAATATCAAGGCACGATGATCCCTTCCAACAATTGACTGACGTACTGGTGTCATTCACAGGTGTGCCAATGCCTGTCATCTTGGGGGGGTGTGCTGTACAAGCCACAATGCTTTGCTAGGGACAGCTTGCACCTGTCACCCCTGGCCTATTGGATTTTGGCGGAGGCTCTTGCTACACCCATAGTGCCTGTATTAGGCAAGGCTCATAAGGCAAACCCACATCCATTCGTATCACAAAGGATGAGGAAGTAAGAGTGATGCTACTCAACACCAGAAGTCTAGACCTCAGGATACACGCACTCAAAACCCTACTTAGCATTATGGACATCGATATCTGTGCAGTAACATAAACCTGTTTCAGGTTTCCCAGGAGCACACCAGCACTACCAAGTTATACCTGTTACCATTCTTGTCGGCCCCAACACTTGGACCAGACAACAAAGGAGGGGGAGTATCAATATTCAACGCAGATTCCCACACCTCCACATTGGTGGCAAAGTACCACATAGGTGTTAGGCCATTGAGTACAGAAGACGTAATTGGGGACCTGGGGAACAAACATGATAGCAGTCTGTCATTTGTCAACCACATGGCCAACGTGGATTGAAAGACATGTTATATAGCCCAGCTAATCATGAGGGATTCACATGTACGGCAGGGGAGGTCATTGTGCCTCTTTACTCATCCATCATCAGGCCTATAATTGTGTACAATGCACCTTTTGGGATGTACCTAACCAGACACCTACAGCAACTGGTAAAGGACAACAGTACCTCATCAAGAGGATCAAATGGCTCAAACAGATGTCATATGCTGCCCAGTTAAAGGAAATCCAGCTGGACTCAGTGGCATACTGCCTGTTCAGAGGCAATCTGTGCCTGCCATATACAGCCATGTCCAACCCAGAAGTAATGAACATGCTGCACCTCAGGAAATCAGAGTCCCATACAGCCACATGCTCAGGAGACCTGAACCTCAGCACTGACATAAATAGGACATGCTGGAGGGGCATATTCATAACCAAGAGGCTCCCTTCACTCTGTAATGAACTCACACTACAGGTTAGGCAGAGTCCCTCATTGACTCTCTTCCATAGGAATCTGGATGAGTGGATGGAGATCATAGTTGTACCCCAAGTATCACTTCTATGTCACTGTTAGACAGAGGCACAGTATACTAACGTCGGACAAGGGCATAGCAGCATAAATTGTAATTGGGTGGTGAAAGACAAACACATTCTACTAGGCTTATCAATGCCCTAGGGCAAATAGCCTAGTATGAACCTATGAACCTATGTGTACTGCTATAGTACTTCTGCCATATGTTGCATGTGTGTGTGTTGTGGGGGATGCACAGGTAATGGCCAGATATTTCTGCACAGGCGACACGTCTGAAACACTCTGGGTGTTCATCCCTACATACTGGATGTGTGTTGCCATCCAACCCTGTGATGTGGACACACATTACTCAGCCTGGATATACATATCCCAACAACACCACAAGCACAGTACACTACCTTGCTATGTATGCATGCAATTACACAGTTATTCACTAGTTATGACTGTGATGCTATCCATGCAGCCCATTGGGCCAGTGGAAGCCACAACACACACTGCTGCCCCCTTTGCATATGCTTACCACAGACATCCCACATACTGCATGTACTGTGCACACACATATCTAACCCAGAATGTATGCACACCACTTATTTATGCTGTCCAGTGGACTACAGATACAGGCACATTGTATAACAATAGCAGGAGGCTACTGCAGCACAGGGCAGATTCACATGAAGGCAAGGCATCTGTGGTCATCAGTGTTAAGATGCTTCACATTCATCAAATGCACAGATATTGGCAACATTGTTGCAGACAGTTTAGGTGCAGGTACCCCCCCCCCCCATTCTCCTACACATGTGGTATTAGTTATCACAGATGACTGTAACCTCCCTATCCTCTCACATGTCCAGGTGAGGGCCACCCTCAACATTGCAGAACACATAGCATCACTGTTACGAAATGGTATCCCTGGATGTGTGCTACGTTCACCCCTGGAGGACATAGCAACACATGACAGACTGATATTAATCCCTGGCCATACTACAGGATATGTACCTGAACAGTGCCATACATACACAGTGGTCCCACACCAATGAGGAGTAACCTCTACTGACCCTGGTAACTACTGCATCATATGCACAACTGGCCTTGTGTTCTAAGCTATGGAAGTTTTAAGTATGGGCAACATGTACAGCAATATTACATATGTATATATTTCAGGACTATGTACACACAACCTATCTCATGGACATACCTATAGATAGTGAACTATGATACATTTGGAGGTGTCACAGTAAACACAGTATTAACCTGCTACTTTGCATTACCTGTGTTTGTGGCAGCTGTTGCTGTGTCAGTGGTGCTGCTTGCTGCTTGCTGTTTGCTACTGCTGCTGCTGGTTTTGCTGCTGGCTGTCTGTATATTTTTTTATTTCTGTCTCTCTCTCTCTCTCTCTTTCTCAGTAGGTTTGTGCAATGACTGTATTGCATGTGTGGAGTGTGGGTACTGGATGCTTTTGTAGGTATCTGCATAGGTCCATGTGATGGCCTCTGCACCAATTGTAAGGCAGCATTGGCTAATTGCATACAGCCAGTTGTGTACTGATTGCATGTCTCACTGTGATTTCAGGACAGTGCTATAAAAGGGTATGTGAGATAGGCGTTGCCCTTTCAGATTGTAAGGGCATGGACCATGCTGGTATGCTGTTGGAAAATGTTCTGTGAGTGTGAAGGTTAGTACATCTCTCATGCTTCATGCTGTGTTGTGAATTCGGATTGCTGCATTTCTCTCACCTGTTCCCTGTAGTGAGTGTGTATGCATACTGACGCCTACGACTATATTTCATATGTATTGCTATATATACATATGTGTACATATACATACTTTCATATATGTACATTAGCTGACAATATTGGGTACAAGCTAACAATTTGCAGGGCTGTTTCTGTTAACACTACACTAGTATGGGAATACAGTAATTGGGACAGTAAAAGTCTGCCTGACATGCTTTGGGTAGTACACATACTATATTGCCTTTATCTTCATTCCTACTATTACATGTTCCACTTATTTAGCACTATATTCCTGTATGAGAGTCATGGCTTACTGGTAGATCATACAGACTAGTGTTACAATGGTCTTGTGGTAGGGCCTACTAGTATGCTTATATTTTGCTTTCAAATTGAGTATAGGGCCTATCAATCAGAGTGCTAGGGGCACTTTTAAGCAGTTAAAGGGGTTAGTAGGTCTCACAGGAGTCAGGCTGAGTTGCAGATTCTGGTTGCTGCATTTATCTTCACTGTTTCCTGTAGTGAGTGTGTATGGATACTGACACCTACCACTATATTTCATATGTATTAATATATATTAATATATATATATATATATATATATATATATATATATATATATATATATATATATATGTATGTGTACATATACATACTTTCATATATGTACATTACCTTACATTATTATGTACAAGCTAACAATTAGCAGGGCTGTTACTGTTAACACTAAACTAGTATGGGAATACAGTCATTCTGGCATTACAAATCTACCTGACATGCTTTGGGTAGTACACATCCTATATTACCTATATATTGATTCCTACTATTACATGTAAAATTTATTTCAGCACTATGTTCTTGTATGAGAGTTATGGCTTAGTGGTAGGTCATACAGACTAGTGTTACCAAGGGGCTTGGAACTGACAGTAGGAATTATTTTCTTTCAAACTGAGTTTAGGACCTGGCAATCAAAGTGCTGAAGGCACATTTACGCAGTTAAAAGGGTTATTAAGTCTCACAGGAGTCAGGCTGTGTTGTAGATTGTGGTTGCTGCATTTATTTTCACTGTTTCCTGTAGTGAGTGTGTGTGTGAATACTGACACCTACCACTATATTTCACATGTATTAATATATTTATATATATATATATATATATATATATATATATATATATATATATATATATATATACATATGTGTACATATAATACTTTCATATATGAACATTACCTCACATTATTATGTACAAGCTAACGATTAGCAGGGCTGTTTCCGTGAACACTAAACTAGTGTGGGAATCCAGTAATTCAGGCATTAAAATCTACCTGACATGCTTTGGGTAGTACACATCCTATATTACCTTTCTATTGATTCCTAGTATTACATGTTATATTTATTTTAGCACTATTTTCTTGTATGAGAGTCATGGCTTAGTGGTAGGTCATACAGTCTAGTGTTACCAGGGTCCTGGGTTCGAGACTGACAGTGGGAATTTATTTTTCTTTCGAAATGTGTACAAGACCTGTCAATCAAAAGTGCCAAAGGCACTTTTAAGCACTTAAAACCAGGTCTGCGCTCGTTTGCGCGGAGCTCACGCATGTGCACTGGCGGTGAGCTCCGCGCACACAAGCGCACACCCGCGCTATTTTCTTTGAAAGAAAAGAAAAAGGGGTGACAGGAAAGTGGTGAAAAAAGGGTCACAAAGAGGGTAAGACAGTAGGGAAACAAGCTTGGAATTTGCAGGAAGGACGTAGGTGAGGCCCATAGGTGCCCATGTCTTACCCAGCAACAGCTGTGCATTTGTATGCAATTTGGTGTGACATTTGGAACCTTCCACCCCTGAGAGAGGTGTCAGGACAACATTAATACCTGTTGTACAGCCAATTGTAATTAACAGTTTCGATGTCCAGCGGACATGTGTGCAACATAGACAGCTATGTATGGGGCGTACTTTTTTTGTGGGTACAGAGTGCCCTTTTTTTTGTTTTTTTATCAGGTGAGAGTGGTATGTCAGGTGAGGTAGTCGGTATAGCTGGGGAGGTAGGTTGGGTAGGTTAACAGACAAGACAGACAAGACGCATACAGGGGCGGTGTATGACACATGTGGGGGGGTTACACAATTGACGGGGACGGAGGTTGGGATATCCATGGCACATGAGCCCACAGATGGCAACAGTGGAACTGATATCCCCACCCATAGGCAGTTGCCACTGTTCCTTCACAGCCCAGGACGGGGCTGTGCTGGGGGCTGTGCGGGCAGGACAATGGGCAAGCCCATAAGCTGTGCCACCTGGGCCTCAAGCTGGCGTAGGGGCCCAAGGACAGAGTCTTGGATCTCCCTTCGCACCACAGACCGGACACCTTGGAGGGTGAGTGGACGTGCTCCTCCGGCCACACTTGCAGAGGGGGGACGGGCCCCATCCCCTGCAGCGCTTCCACCCAAAGGTGGCACAGGGCCACCGGAGGAGGGTCCAGCCTGGGCACTAGTGCCAGGTGCACTCGCCAGCTGAGGTGGGAGAGGTGGGTCCGCTGGGACCTGCCTTCCCAAGCATTCTAGGTTTGTGTGTATGTTATGTTAGTTTGGGTTAGTGGCATATTATTCCATTCAAATTAGTTGTAACAGCATGCATTGGTATTCCCATTAAACAAACACCCAGATATTAACAT
>NC_056726.1:636553754-636641254 GCF_019279795.1 Protopterus annectens | reverse complement strand
TTAAGACACCCTAGCATTTCACTGATAGTGAGAACCTTATATTCATATATTCAGCCCTGAAAATCTTTGATAGGAGCAGTAACCTATGTCCTTGTGACTCACTGATCTGCTATTCCCACTCAATGTCTGTAACATGAACTTTGAAAGGAATGCTACAGGGATTTTAGCAGAAACAGTTGGTGCTTCATACTGAAGTGTAAAACATTAAAGAATATGATCTCCTGACGTCAACATGTTTTACACAAAAGCTGTCTCTCTCTCTCTCTCTCTCTCTCTCTCTACTATAGGTATTTATTTGCACATATAGTTAAAAGTATTCATTAAATGGAGACATTGTTTTAAACATAGCCACTGATATTATCAAAATTATGTGATGCATTCTTGTTTCAAATATTTCTGTTTGTTCTTCATGAGATTTCCTTGCATTAACATCTAAGTTTGCAGTCACGCTGGGGAAACACAATTTTGATGGTTCAGACCACTGCTGACTGGTATATGAGCTGGACAAGGGGGAAGTTGAGTTGCGTTTTTTTTTCCCTTCTCTGAGATAATTGCTTCCTTTATACTAACAAACAGGTGAAGAAACCCTTTGGCTGGGTCTGCAAGCAGAAGTGAACAAATGCTTGTACTCATTAACTACAACATGGAGCATAGCTTCTCGGATAGAAAGGAGATGACTAGAGTGCCTGAAGTTCTGTATTGGAGCAGCTAAAGTTCGTGTTGCTTTTTTGGCATGGGCAGGAAACCTAAAACAAAACAAATCTTGCGTGTATTGCATCTCTCTCTAGTGTCCACAACGTGCCTTTCAGCACATCAGGCATCGTGTGCTCTCTAGCGCTTGTTGTTTCTGTAGCAGTTACAGGTTTTACAGGGTCGGGTTGCTAGCCTGAGGCCCAACCCTCTTCAGAGGGTGTGCCACACACTCACACCTATGGCCAGTTTAGAGTGGCCAATCCACCTACTGCATGTCTTTGGAATGTGGGAGGAAACAGGAGCACCCAGAGGAAACCCACGTGAACACAGGGAAGACATGCAGACTGCACTCAGAAGGCACTCCAGCTGAGAATTGAATCAGAGAACCTCTTGCTGTGAGGTGACAATGCTAAACACTGTACCACTGTGCCACTCATATATTGTATAGTGATGCCTAACTCTATTGTGGCAAAACAGACTGGATGCTCATTATGGGATAGGTGGGCATCCATCTGCTCCAGTAGTGCACATACTGCAAAGTGTATCAAGAAAGATAGATGAGCACTAGGGTTATTATAACAGATGAAGATGGCTGTTTCCCCTAGTCAGCCATTTTTTTTTTTTTTTCCTTTGGTCTTCCCCAACCCACATATTTTCCTGCCTCATATACCATCACAGGATAGATATATTGAACATGAAGATATTGGACTACTTTGTAGCACTTCTACAAGGATGTCAAGATTGTTTCTGGGGTCAGTAATAAGGAACTATGAGGCTGTTTTTCCTTTCAGAAGCTGGGGCATGAGCCTCAAGTCCCTCTGGCATCCTTCGATGTCCTTACCTGATTATCATTAACTATATGAAGTATCGCCTTGTGGCTGCATATCTGCTAGAAACAGAGGTGCAAAACTGTTTGCATGATACTAGTGGGTTTTGTATTTTCTGCTTACTGTTTTCTGTTTACTGCTTAAGCATCATGTTATTATGAGTGTAACAAACTATAAAAATTAGGTATATCAAGACTTTGTCACTGTACATTCAAAACATAATGGTCAAGAGTTTTAGTGTTTAATTCAGGGGGTAAAGAAGTGCCACTTTATAAAGGCTTGTACATACAGTGTGCTCTGGTTCTTTGGTGCTGGTTAAGTATGGTAGGGAGTAAGTAGGGTGTGGCTGGGTTTACTTTTACTATTGATACCATCATCCTGAAGAGTATTATATTACTCATGTTTTAGCAAATGTGGCCTTCTGTGGATGGGATGTTCCAGGATTAAGTCTAAGGGCCCTGCACTAGGCCAAATTATAGAGGCAGAGGGAAACAGTGCATGGAAAGATTCAGCAATATGGTATAACTAAACATGGGTGAAATTTACCTTACTTAAGTAGATCCTGAAATTCTGAAATAGAAAAGGAGGGATAGTGGTTGTCCATAGTTTAGGTGAAAGGGTTAGATCTGGGTCAAAAAACATTTGAAGGGTAAGACATAGTTGTGAATGACAGCATGATAATCGTTGTATTTATTTATTTATTGACATTTGATTACTGGGAAAGTTTGACTGTGGAGAAGCCCATTTTCAACTGAAGCACAGGAAGAAAAGCTCCAAATTATTACTAAACATTGCAAAAGCTATATTTATAGTCTTCAAAAATAAAACAAAAACATTTGCAGTTCAAATAATTATAACAAATATGACATAATATAAAAACATTGGTTAAGAAACAATACAAGTTATATGACCATCATTTAATACAACATTTTAACTCAATTCAACATTTTAACATTGACTGGGATGTTAAAGGCCTTCAGATGCCTAATAATCATAAACTTTTTTCTCATATGTTATTTAAGATGAGCTTTGACATAGGTTGTATGCAAAAACATATGAAAGCCGCTGACATGGAAAATGCCGCAAAGTCATATTTGTGCAGCTGGGACACTGATGACTCAAGAGGAGTTACCATTGTTATGTGAATGTCTCTTCAAGTACAAGTTTCACTGTTAGAGAAGAATGTAGGAACAAATTGATTACAGACTTCAACAAGGTGAACGCCTCATTCCTGATATTGTCAGTTCATGCGCTTTACAGATCTGAGTTACAGAGTTTATTGGCCAGCTTATCCACAGTATGCAGAGTTCTGTGACTAGCCAATAACCATAAGACCTGCAATAGATAGATTAGGATGCAAAATGCCAAACACAGACAGTCTCTGGATAGTGGTAGAAATGTGATATTTAAAGAGTTACTGCTATTAGATAAGGCAATTCAAATGAAAGAATAGAGGTAAAGCCTAACTGACTTCGTTTTTGGGGAGGGAGGAATGCACCCACCTAGAATATGGTATGAGAGCTGAGGTCATTAACACAGCATCACAGAAAAATGTGGGACATTAGTGGAGAGGTATCTCAACTAGAGACAAGGATTAATGAACTATAATCAGATCTAAGGGAGAATCTGACCAGCTCACTCAACTCTCACAACTAAGGGCTAAGATCCTGGAGCTCCACTCAACTCAGTTGTCATTCCATGCTCAACTCATGTTAAATAAATATGCTGAATAAGGCCAAATACCTTGCAGGCTACTGACCAACATTGTAAAACCTGACCATTTAAAAAAATACATTATCCCCCTGATCAAATAGTAGGATGGGATGCATACCAATCTGCCCCTCCAGCAGGTTCTGTTTATGTTGCAGTAGAGGTTTTCTCTTTCTAGTGGTATATATTGTGTGATTTGTTTTGTAAATGTGTCGGAGGTCAAACAGAATTGGACTAGTTAAGACCTTGTAGGAAAGTCAGAGGTCGCCTCTTAGAAGTGTGTGTGAGATGGAGAAGAGACATTTTTTTTGCTATTTCTTCCCCCCACCATTCATTCATTGTTACTGGTCTAACCCTCATGCCAGTTCTTCCTTCTATACCCCCAGAGTTATTACTGTGATCTGCTGGGGTTGGTCATGGAGCACTGGCAATAGGGCTTGACACAGCTATGCTTCCATCTGGAGGGGACTTATTGGTCTATCCTGTATCCTCCTACATTAGTGGCAGTGTGGTGCAGCCCAGAGGGGTGAAAAATGTTGGGATCCTCGGCATATTGCCCAGTCAGCCCCACTGCCTTCTCTGAACATGCCTCCTATGGTGACATCCCAGGTGTCTATCAGAGAACATCATCTAGAGATGCCCACACACTACCGTCCCCCCAGAATGGGTATGCCTGTCTCTCCCTGCCACTTCATTAATCACTAGCAATGCTAACTGAAGCTGGGTCACCTGGGTCATAGTCAGGGTTTTATCTCTCTACTCCACTGCAGGGGCCAGATGGAGAAGAGACTTGATACTTTCAGGTGGTCTATATAGCACATGAAAGTCATGCCTTTGGTCTTCTTTGGGAGAAAGTGCTGTAGGTAGCAAATATTTCATGCCACACCATTGCATGTCCAACCCTTGGAACTTTGCAGGCATTTGCAGAGAAAGGTAGGGCACAGAGTTTACAAGTCAAAGCCCTTCTGATGACTACTTTGTTGAATTATTTATTTATATTTGCTTACTAGGGGTGAACACTGATCAAAATTGCCAATTGCTGGCTTAGTCCAGGTTGCTTGGTAAAACAAGAGCTAACTGAATGAGTATGCAATAATAATTGATGAAAGATATAAGGTATTAGTATATACATCAGCGAGTATATGTCTAGCAGTTAAGTTAGGGATTAAGGCTATAAACTGGTATTGAACTACTTCCTGGGGTACAGGGTTTGATTCATCAGCATTCATTTGCCTACAGTGTGGCCTCATCCAAACAGTGCTTTGAGGCAATTGCTAATTTGCTATTCAGTGGTTTCCTAGACTGCATGTCTAGAACTATCTATGAACCTTTAAGGACATTATTGCAGTACAGAGTTGACATTACATAATATATGGAATTAAGCTAATAAAAGTATTGTAAATGTCATGATTTAAGATAATAGCAGTATTATATAGATATTTACACGAGATTTATCACAGGCTACAGAAATGTCAGAATAACGAAGGGTACAATGGAGATGTAGTGACATGATACAGTATTGTTTATGTGATATGTAACAGAAATTGATTGAACTAAAGTCTGAACATAGAACAGTTGGGTATATCCTTTATATGTAATGGGTAGGATTGCATGCTACAGCTATGATACTACCCCACAAAAGCGAAAAAGTAATGAATGTCAGCACCCATAGCAATGGCTTGGGGGTCAGCAGGCATGGCTAGATGAAATACACCTCAAAAGACATTATTACTATTCATAACTACTTATGTCAACAATTTCAGTCAGCTTTCAATGAACTCACTTTATTAAAATTGAAAATGTTTTGCCTTGATAAAGGATTGATCAAGTTACAGCAATAATAGGTTCATAGGTCTGTACTAGGCTAATGGCCCTGGAGCCTTTACAAACCTAGCCCATATGATTACCCTGGCATCATGCCACCCAACCTTAGTTCCTAATGCCTCTGTCAAGCAGAGCCACTGGAGTGATCCCCGGTGTGAATTTTCTATTTCTCATCCACTCATCAAGATTTCTCTTGAAGAGGGCCAGTGAGGTGCTCTGCTTGACATGTATGGGAAGTCTATGCCATAGCATGGGCAGTCTCTGGGTTATGAACCTGTCCCTCCAGCATGTTCTGTTGATTGTGGTAATGAGGTTGAGGTCTCTGGAGCATGTGGTGTGGAGGAAATGGGATTTCTTTAGATGTAGCATTTCTAACAGAGCTGGGTCAGACATGGCTTTGTAAGTGAAGCAGAGATCGCCTCTAAGTAGGTGATATGAGACAGAGAATAGTTGGAGTTTTTTGAGTCTGTCCATATAGGACAAGTGTTTAAGGCCTAGGATCCTCTTTGTGAGGTACTTTTACGGCCTCTCCAGTTGTTGCAGGTGTCTAGTGAGGTACATGCCAAATGGGGCATTGTACTCGATGACTGGCCTAATGAAGGAAGAGTAGAGGGAGACAATGACCTCTTTCTTCCTGGATGCAAAACCCTTAGTAATGAGATGTTCCACATAGAAGGATTTTCTGACCACAGTGGCAACATGGTGGTCAAAAGAGAGGTTGCTGTGAACCTGTGTTCCCAGATCTCTTATAACTCCTTCTGTGTTCAGTGGACTACCATCAATGTGGTAATTCAAGGGAATTGTTTTTTTCGCAAAGGGGATGAGGACACATTTTTTGGCATTGAGCTTAAGGCCATGGTTCTGACACCAGTCATTGGTCTCATTGAGGCCTTTCTGTAGGATGTCAACATCACTTGGGGAGTTAATAATAGCTCCCAACTTGCAATCATCTGCGAACTTTGACAGCTAGAGTCCCTTCATGTTGGCCTGGACTTTAGAGAAGTAGAAGACCAAACAGGAGAGGACCGAGGACCGAAACCTGTGGGACTCCACTCGTGACTAGTCGGAAGTCTGACTTGGAGTCAGCTACTTTCACACTGTGGGTTCTATCTGTGAGCCAGTTTGCAACCCACCTAGTGATACAGATTGATGCCTAGCTTAGTAAGCTTTTCTATGATTCCTGAGTGGGGAATGGTATCAAAGGCCTTGGCCAGATCAAGGTAGGCTGTATGAACCACCTTACCTTCATCCACAGCTCTGGTGACTGACTCAAAGAAGTTGACCAAGTTGAGCAGGCATGCTCTACGCTTCAGAAAACCAAACTGTGTAGGATCCAGAGTTTGGAGATTCCCTATATCCTTGTTTATTAGGTCCATGATGATGCGTTCCATAGCTTTGCATATCAGACTCATCAGGCTAATGGGGCACTCTGTATTTCATGTAGAACACAGCCAGTGATAATGTCAGGTCCCATAGAAGCTGTATTCTTATCCGTGGACAGTGCTGTTTTAACCTGTGCAGCAGTAATACTGGGTGCCTGGCAATCTACTAGTATTGTGATTGGTCCTTTGGGGGGGGTAAAGTTAGCACTGAATAATAATAACAATGAAGACTATAATTGTAACAATTATGAATGTTAGC
Organism: Protopterus annectens; assembly: GCF_019279795.1. NCBI lineage: Eukaryota > Metazoa > Chordata > Ceratodontiformes > Protopteridae > Protopterus > Protopterus annectens. The sequence goes on along the minus strand of NC_056726.1, from coordinate 636,634,559 downwards.
TGATGTAATTTGCTCTCAGAAAAGTAAACTGATCATAAAGCATAAATATAGACAGTATTATGTATGTTAAATGTGTGAACAAATTCATTCAAATCCTAGGTTGACATAAAATTCAGTAACCGCTAAATAAGAAATCTGAAGGACACTAAGTGTGGTACTCCTAGTCCTTATGCTTAAGGATAGCGGGATTTTGCACAGGCTGCATCTAAGTGCATCTCAGGCTCAATTCATAGATAATACCTGTATTTAGGCACAGCTGATTTACTACTTAGGAAGAACATATGCAAATCATGCATTAATGATAAGTGAATGAGGATTCACTGAAATTTCTGCAACTGTCTTATGCAAATTAGGCAGCTTTCCTGCCTCTGTGCATTTCATGGTCACTTCTTTATGTGCATTTGTGCTGTGCACATAGGTCTTATAAAAGGCAAAGTTGCACCTTTATATCTACTTTGCAACCCATGAAGATGCTTGCTATTGCTGATAGCTTGGCTATTTCCTGCTGTGAGCTGCTTGTCTCAGCCGTGCCAGAACTGTAGGCCCCCAGTTACACTTGACAGTTGAGAAGGCACAGATATAGGCAAAGATTGATCCATTTTAACTTTGTTGTTTAAGAAATTTTGAATAGATATAAAGTGGAGAAGGATACACTATGGGCTTTAGTGAGTATGTATGGCCCACAGACAAGGACTAGTGAGATGCATAGCCCTCCTATACCTGTGGAAACCAGGGTGTGTACAGTCCAAACTATACTTTCTATGGGGACTTTTCAAAGACAAATCGGGAACAAACTGGATATCTCTCAGGCATTTATCTTGTGGCTACTTCAGCAGTTCCTCAACATGCACTTGACTCATGTAGATCAGTATATTTATCTACCAGTGTTGCCTCAGGACTGAGCCAGAACCATGCCTGGTTTCAACAGAATGGTATGCTTTCCTGACATGCTTGGTAAGATAAATTGCACCCATGCTGCCATAAGAGCTCCATCTGAACCATGGTGGAAATTTTATTGGAACGGAAGGGCTACCAAACCATCATCTGCTAGGTATTGTCTGATACCTGGGGGTACTAATGTGTTGGCACAGCATTCTAAAAATAGATATGATTCTTACATCTAGCACACAAACTTGCAATGTCACCTCTTCCTGCATGGTAGGATACCCCAAGGTCACCATATTGGTAAATGCAAACATTTCCTACTCTTAGTACTATGTATAGGTATATTTTGGAAAATGTACTGCTTATTTGAAAACCTGTTTTCATGATATGTGTACCCTCCTATCTTTGTTTTTTTTTCAGGTAGTGCAGGGTAACCACTTAAACCATGGCTAATGACACCAGTCCATAATCCTAGGGGAGCTGCTGAGGGATGCTTCCACATCACCCTATTCTAGATACAGATTGTCACTGAGTGATTATTTAGACTGCTGAAAGCCTCTTTCCATTGCCTGAATGAGACTAGGGGTGTTATTCAGTATGATCCTGCTACTGCATGCAGGATGTTTAGTGCATGTTTCATTCTGCACAACATGATCATGTGTCAGCATTGTGCTCAACTGCACCATGATGGTAGTCCATCTCCTGTTAGGACAGTGAGTGTGGCCAGCTTGCAGCAATAGCATGAGACCTCATGAGGTAGGATCATACAGTCTACACTGTTGCATAATCAAAGAGGTGGAATCTAGTCCACAACTAGGAGCCATGCCATTCACTTAGAGAACAGGAAACAACAAAAATCACATTTGTTAAATGCAGTTTTACTTGTAGGCTATGCTATGTGGTGCATGGTCAACTTACACTGTGCATCAGACATATGTTTTTCTTCATACTTAAATGTATTTTTGTAGAAAAATAATTTGAATGTTTTATTATACAGTGTATTGTGGTAAGTGGCAGCATAGCTCTATGGTCATGGTTAAATGTCAAGCGTCAACTGTATGGGTGCTGAGCATGGCATTATAAATGTTGAAGATTTTACATTAAGCACACTTTTTGATATGCTGCTCTTATGAACTTCTCAAGATGTAATTTATATATATTTTTTCAGTGGTGGAGAGGGACTGGTGTTTATGTGACAGGTGTTATGGCTAGATGGCAAGTTGTAATTCATACATGCTGTTTTTTTTTTTTTCACTTCAGGGAGTACAGCATATTATGATGAGTACACTGGTATCAGAAAGGAAAGTTCTATTTTACTTATTCTGTGAGTTGTTGCTTCTGGTGTATTTTTCAGATATAATAATGAAGACATTGCCCTGGAAATTCACTACTAAGTGAGTACCTGCTGTTTGTCATACTTAACATAGAGGATTATGAGCAGGTTGCCAGTCATAACCATCTTATTATGTGCTTGAGACATGGATGCCAGGATATTCACACTGAAGGTGAATCTTGGCATCCATGTTAAAAACACATGATAAAGGGTTATGATCAGAAACACAATCATTATTTGTAGTGCATGGAGCTTTATCTGCTCCATGCACTGCTAGTTACAGAAAAAAAAGCTAATTGTGTTTCTGACTTTCAAAGCCATAAAGCACCTACTGAGTGCTGTCGGAAAGACAGTGTTAAAAATGTCTCTAATCTTTACACTCATGTCCATGCCTCTCAATTGTCCAGTTTTTGCAGAACATCCAGATTTTGCCTTGTATAGTTGGTCTGTTCCTGATAAAATGTATGTTTTTTCTGGCAAATCATTTAGAACTAAATCACTAAATAATGACATACATTTGAGTTAAAGACTTCCTATCCTTCAGAAAATTCAGGCAAAAACAAATCCTGTAATTCTAACAGTTTTCTAATTTTATAGTTCAGGGACACATTACCGGCACAGACTGCAGGCAGAAACTAATCTGTTTCTATTATGCCACTGTTTTTTGGTCAGTACTGGCACATTTGACTGCCTAGCATGAGACCAGACCTTAACAAATACAAAGGAGGTGCTTAACATTTGTTAAGATCTGGTCTTGCACTATAGTGGTGCTTAACTCATTTGTTTTTATCCTGATATCAAAGCATAATCACCGCTCTCCAGTCACAACATTAATTTTAAGCTTACTTATAACATCTTATAAGTCTGCTGTTGGTGCATGGTCTACTGACACTGTACATCAGATTTTTACAATTTTTCTCAAGACATACTGGCTGCATCTGAAAGTTACATGTAATAGTCATCATCTGTACAGTGCTGAAGGTTAAGTGACAACAGTGCTGTTTTTACTAGCAGGGTTACAAATAAAGGTGTAATAACACATACACAGTGCAATTGTTAAAATCCCCCCTGCACTGATCTTACTTTTGCATGTTGAGTTAAACTCTGAACAAAGGTCAAGAGATAAGCAAACAATTTTTAAATTTTTTTCTTAATTTTGTACTGTGTCATCACTGCTTCCCAGGTGTAGTAAAGAATGGTGCATAGACATCCCTGTCAGCAAACTGACTCTTAGGTGAGTACTGCATTGTGTTGATTGATGTTTGTAGCATAACTTACTTATTTAAGGTGTCATACATAATGTTCCCTAAGGAGGGGGGGGAAGGTGATGGTCTCATGGATCATGAGCAAGTGCTGCCATGTGAGTTGAATGCCGAGATGCTATGATGACATGATCTTCTGGATGCAGGGGAACTCTGGACATTGATATGACAGTACTGTATCATCTAGACATCAGCTGAGAGAGATGTTGGGAAGGAGGGAGGGCTGGCATAATGGTTAAGGCATTTACCTCACAGACCCAAGGTACAAGGTTTGATTTTTACCTTTGGGAAATTGGCTAGACTTAAAATGGCCGAGAAGGGCAGCTAGCTTAGTACTTACCTATGAACCCAGTAAGGCCTGCCTACCTTCATTTGGGTTATGACATCCGTAATCCTGAAAGCACATTCATGGGAAATACATGTAGTACATCATATTCATTCCCCACATCTGTGGACAGTCTCCAATCCATGCCGAACTGTGTTTTCATTGTGACTCTGGTACATCTTTACTAGAATACACATGGTTACAGACATGAATGTTACCATGCTGCACATGAGGATCATCATGATATTGTCCCTGGCCTTTACCATTCCCATGTACTGGTTAAATTCCTTGTGTATGTCCTATATTACTATAACCATCTCTGCCTGACTCTCTGTGACAGTGGAACTATGTCATAGCACATCTGCTGCTGGGCACCTAGGACCTTGCATGTCACAGGAGCAAACTGTGAAATATGCCTTCACCTGGCACCCAATGTGAATTTCCTGTGGACTAAAGCTGTCTTGTTTCCTGTTGCTGAAGCAGTTTTTAACCTGAAAGCAAATACTGAGCCACAGTTAACCAGTCCTCTACACATGACACTATAGACTGGCAATATTTTCTGTATGTGAACTCTGTACTAAAACTGTCTCTCCTGTGTCTTGATCCCTGTTTCTGCTGCAGAATTTTTTAATCTGACAGAAAATATTGGCCCATAGTTGAACCCTTCTCCCTCAGGACACCCTAGACTAGTAATAGTTAATTCATGCAAGTTCATAATAAAAACTAGAGAATAATAGTAACTGTAGTAGCACTAGTACTCTGTCCACCCTGTCAGCCTGCACTGAACTTGTTAAAAGTACAGTTATAATGGATTCCTGCTAGAGTGTGGCATTGCTTACGTCATCAACCCATAGTAGCACTAGTACTCTGTCCACTCTGTCAGCCTGCACTGAACTTGTTAAAAGTACAGTTATAACAGATTCCTGCTAGAGTGTGGCATTGCTTACGTCATCAACCCATAGTAGCACTAGTACCCTGTCCACCCTGTCAGCCTGTACTGAAGTTGTTAAAAGTACAGTTATAACGGATTACTGTTAGAGTGTGGCATTGCTTAGGTCATCAACCCATGGATAGTGAAAGTTTGACCAGAAAACCCCTTAACATAGGTTTTATAGCAACAATTGTAATTTGTATATTTGAAATTTATTAAGAGAAAACTGGAAATTTATAAGTTTAAATGTTCGTTTTTTCAAATTCATTCATCAGTTTTTGTTGTCAATTAACGATTTTTTGGCGCCAAAAATTCTTTAAATAGACTGTCATCATTCTGTTTACTGGTTCTGATGAAATCTGCTTGGTAGCAGATGAAAGCGCTTAACCGGATTATTAGCTTGTGTTTCTGTGTGTATCTTCGTTGTTTGGCGAAATAAACTTGTTGTTTATTCTTTCTCCGAGCGGAAGTCTTCTTGGAACATAGCGTTGGGAATCACTAGTTTGTGGTAGTGTTTCGTTTTATCACTTGTTCTCAACCCCTTAACATAGCCATACAGTGGTAAGAATGGCACCTCACACATTCCCAATCCTGTAGTTTGCAAGCATGTAATACAATATTAACTGACGTGTCTTACCATTAAAATAATGGTTCTGAACAGCAGATCTCACTGAATTACAATACCAACTTTTCTACTAATTCATGGATCTTTCTTGTCTTACTAATTACTTTTACTTAGCTTTGCTTTTCCTGGAGTGTGCATGGTGACAGTTGCTCAGCACAGTCAGACATGACTGAAGCCAACTGATGTGCATTGAGGCTAATTTTAAATACTTCTTTTTTATTTTATTTATTGGCATTTGTCTACTGGGAAAGTCTGACTAAACAGTGCCCCTTTTCAATGAGGGAAGGGGACAAAAGGTTCATTATACAGACAGCACCAACATCATTTGCATTGTTTCATCATTTAGTCAGTTTCCTTGATGAGCAATAGGGCCATTATTCAGACACCCTTGACAACAGTTCCATTATTTACATGATCTACAAACAATTTTGATTAAAAATAACACTTACATGGCTTATATATGAATATATAGTTTAATACAGGGAAGTATTTGCAGAGAAATATCATTAGTATGCATACTTTCAGGTCCTATTTAATAATATTTGTTACTATAAAGACTTGTTCAAAATCTGGGACATAGGAAGATAAGGTAAAGAGCTCAGCTAAAAAACAGGAAGGAGAGGAGGAGGCACAAGAAAGATAAAGGAGATGAAATGATAGAGGAGGGTATAGTTGTGACAGTAGTACATTACGTTTTGTGCACAGAGAGTTATGGTATGAATTCATATAGCTATATTAGTACCAGTTCAATGAGAGGTGGTTCATGTGCAGAGCCATTTACCTATCAGGTGTTGCTTCAATTGGCATTTGAAGTTTTTTAGGTTGCAGACAGCTCATAAGTGGAGTGGGATGGCATTCCAGTTATTAGCAATACAGTGTGAATGCAGAGAGCATCCTGCATTGTAGTTTGGTTTAATTATGGAGAGCAATGATTTGTTAGTGGAATGTAGAGTTTGAATAATTGAGTGAACAGATAAGAATTTTTCAGGGTTATGCAGTAGTTTGAAAGTTGTAATGAAGTGTGCATACAGCAGGGAGTTATTTAGTTCAAGCCAGTTTAGTTGTTTTGCAGAGAGGCAGTGATGTGATCTACATTGTTAGTTGTTTGCAAGTTTGGCTACTGTTACTGTATTGTAGCATTGTTCTAATTTGGTTGATTGAGAGGAGTTGCGATTAGTTATGATAGGAGAGGCATATAGTAGGGTGGGGAGTAGAAAAGAAGGGGTTATGTTTTGTCCAGCAGAGTCAGTAAGGTAGTGTTTTACTCTACCGAAGCAGCTGCGCTTTTGGTGTGCCTTCTTTGTGGCTTACTGTAGGTGGAGATCTGATGGTCATCAATAATTACTCCTAGTAGTTTGGTGTTGAATACCAGTTCTATATTTGTGTTGTTGGGTGACAGCATATTAAAGATATTTTTGGGATGAGAGAGAGTTAGGGGTGAACATCAGTACTTTAGGTTTTTTTTTAACTTGGGAGGGGTTGTCAGTTGTCCAGCCAAGTTTCTATGTAGGACAAGGATTTCTGGGTGACCGTTTGGAGCATAATGTCCTAGAAGCACATATTAGAATGGAGTCATTGGCATATTGCTGCTGGGTTTAGGTCACAGATAACTAAGTTAAACAGTAATGGTCCTAGGATGGAGCCTTGTGGGACTCCTATGGATTTAGGAAGGAAATAGGAGAAATTAACTTACCATGTCACTGTCTGAGACCTATTAGTGAGGTAACTAAGAAACAGTTAAGTAAGGTGGTTGATGGTCTATAGGATGAGAGTTTAGTTAAGAAAATTTGATGTCTGACTATGTAAAATGCTTTGGATAGATCTAGAAATAAGGATGAGATTAGAAGACCTGAATTTCTATTGTGATTTATTATATCTGTGAACCTTAGAAGGGCAGTAGTTATAGTATGACTGGATCAGAAACCATGCCATGACGGAGAGAGGAGGATTTATATAATTAGTAAACTGAGAATGACTACATATTTACAAGAGTTTGAATAAGGGTGAGAGAATGGTGGTGATGGTTCTATAGTTTGTGAGCTCGGTTGAGGAGGCACATTTACAGAGGAGTATTCTATAGGATTGTTTCCATAAATTGAGAACATATTTTTCTGAAGGCTATCTCCAGTGAGACTGGGGTATTCAGACAGAAGTCGGTCTGGGGAAGTGAGTATTTTTTAATTGTGGAAGTTGGCACTGAATTGAATGTGAAGGTCTGTTATGGTTTCAGTGATTGGTGGGGGATAGCTGATTTGAATTAGTTTTGCAGGAGTGAGGTTACTGTATTTATTAAGTGTGAGTTAAACTGTGAAGCACTGCTTTCGGAGTTATTGGTTGGGGACAGACTGGGTTGATTTTTGTTCCAGGATTAGTGATGCATTTATTGATTTCGAGAAGTGTTTCTGGATTGTTTGATGATGAATTTTGGGTGTTCCTTTTTGTCCTATTTCATGCATTCTTTGCTATGGTTCCTTAATGGCCTATATTGTTGCAGGGATATTTGAACCTTGGTTTATTGCCGTGTCTTCTATGCTTTATCTATATGTTGCATGAGGAGCTGGTTTATTTTTAACTCTTTTGGTTCTTAAGGGGGCTTGCTCTGCCATAATATTTAGAAATGCTTTATTAAATGTGCCTACTACTTCATTAAGGGCAAGAGTTTTAAGTGGAACACAGCTGATATGAAGCAGGCTGGAAATTATTTATTTTAACAATTGGCTGCGTTTCTGGTGTCATTCTAAGGGAATCCAGTATTTGTCAACATGGGAAGACATGGTTAACAGACCATGTTGCTTTGCCAAGGATGGCCTGTACCTGTCCCCTCTAGGCTTTTGAATACTGCTTAAAATTTTATCCTTCCCCAAAGAGCTGTTTTAAGGAATGCCAAACTGATGAACCTACCAACATAGCAAAATCAACTCAACTGAACCTCAAGGTGTTACTGCTCAATGCCAGGAACTTAAATAAAAAGCTAAACTCATCTGTGCAGTTACTGAGACATGGTTTAAAGCTGCAAAGAGTGCAGCGTCAGTGGACTGTTTCAGTGCCTTCCACACTTTTAGACCAATAGTTGCATGAACAGAGACTAAAGATGGAGATGTCTTGATATACATCAGTAACAATTATACTTCTAGGTTGGTTAAACATGTTCTGGTCACCATAGATAAAATCCTGTACCATATCCCAGCAAGCTATAGGTCACCCTCTATGTCTCATGAATCTCTTAGGGCATACTTAAACCTATTGGAGACACTCTCCAGCCAACCTAACACTTTACTTATGGAGGACTTTAATTATCCTTCTGTAGACTGGGAATCCTACACAGCCCCAAATTTGTAGGCAGAGAGATTCCTGGACTTCATAAATACAAACACCCTTAACCAGTTAGGGCATAACACCCACTACAGGTTCCAACATACTGGACCTTGTACTCAAAAATATGGAAGAATGCTGCACCACTCCCAATGTCAAGTTCTCCTCAGTAAGGTCTGAAGGTAAGGTCTAAAGCTGTCTCCTTCAAACTCAAAATCAACTCTGTAACCCCAGAAAATCCAGTAACAGTTAGGAACTATTCCAAGGCAAAGTGATATTTTGTCAAAATTCAGTGGCCTTCCAAATCAAGAAAACACACCAGCCTATACAGAATTGTTCGCAGAAACTCTATACAGCCATGCCAATGGCTGCATAGAGCCTGCTGTCTCTACAAGAAGTAAGCCCAAAACTAACTCCAAAAACAAACCACCCTGGTGGCATCCCAGATTACACAGGTTGAACAACAAAAGGAAAGAAATCACAACTAAAATCAGGAAATGTCACTCTCATAAAGATAATAATCCTCTCATCAAAATAAAGAAGCAGTGAAGAAGGATAATTAATTCCAATAAATCCAGTTTTGAGGTAAAGATAGCCTCCCAAGCAAAAGGCAGCCATAAAGCCTTCTTCAGCTATGTAGGAAACCTCAAAGCCAGCACACAGCAGTGTGTTGAACTAGTGGTTAATAGTGCCACATTCACTGAGCCAGGCAATATAGTGAATCTGCTGCCTGACAAATTCAGTTACAACTTTACCCCCCACTCACCTCAAAGCACTTCTCAAGAAATACCTTCAAACCTTATCCCTCCAACTATGAATAGAGAGCATGTCCTGGCTGCACTCACTAAGGCCAAGAACACAGATTTAATGGGCCCCAATAATATCCCAGAATGCCTACTGAATAGCTTAAAACATGACCTATCAGGGCCACTAGGGTGGACAATCAACAGATTCCAGAAACTATAGACCCATTAGTCTCAATAGTCTTGTATACAAAGCCATAGAAAGAATTATCATAGAAATGAGCAACAAAGACATAGGAGACCTGCAGACAGTGGATCCATCTCAGTTTGAATTTGTCAAAGGAAGGTCATGCCTACCGAATTTGGTGGACTTCTTTGAGAAGGTCACCAAGGCGATGGATGAGGGTAACAGTACATATTGCCTAACTTGACCTGGCTAAGGTATTTGGTACAATGCTTCACTTACAGAATTAGGCATAAACCTCTATATAACACATTGACTAACCATCTGGCTCACAGATAGGACCCAGGAAGTTAGGATTGGTGAGACTACCTCCACAAAGAGGCCAGTCACCAGTGGAGTCCCTCTTTGGCACCTGTTTCACAGTACTCAAGGCTAATGTCAAAGACCTCTGGCTGATCAAGTTTGCAGATGATTGCAAACTAAGAACAGTCACAGAATCCTTCCAAGGCACTAACATCTTACAAGATAGTCTAACACAGACAAATGACTGGTGCCAAAGCCATGGCTTAAAACTCAATGTGAAGAAATGCATTATAGTACCTTTTGGGAAGTTGGCCACCCAGGAAACTACGTCATCAATAAAACACCACTAAGAGTTGACCCACTAGTCAGGGGTCTGGGAGCAGTACTCAAGGCTAATGTCAAAGACCTCTGGCTGATCAGGTTTGCAGATGATTGCAAACTGAGAACAGTCAGAATCCTCCCAAGACACTAACATCTTACAAGATAGTCTAACACAGACAAATGACTGGTGCCAAAGCCATGGCTTAAAACTCGATGTGAAGAAATGCATTATAGTACCTTTTGGGAAGTTAGCCACCCGGGAAACTACGTCATCAATAAAACACCGCTAAGATTTGACCCACTAGTCAGGGGTCTGGGAGCACATGTAGACACAAACCTGGCCTTCAACCAATCCGTATCCAAAGTAGTAAGGAAATCCTTCTATATTGCTCACCTTTTAAGTGCATGGCATCTAGGTCCAGGAAAGTTATTGAACCAATATACTCAGTCCTGATCAGACCCATGACTGAGTATAATGCCCCCATCAATATGTATCTGACCAGACACATGCAGCAACTGGAACATCCACAAAGGTTCCTTACAAAAAGAATACAGGGCATAAACACAATGCCCTATGCAGATCACCTCAAAGCCCTCTCTCTATACTTGGTCTCCTACAGTGTACTGAGAGGTGATCTATACTTGGCATACATAGCAACCCTGGACTCCACTACGATGAATGCTTTGTACATCTGCAAAACAAAATGTTTGCACCATAAATAGGACATGCTAGAGAGACAGATATGTATCTCAGAGAATTCCCTTTCTCTGGAATAGACTCCTCATCCATGTCAAACAAAGTCCCTCCCTAACCCTATTTAAGCATAACTCAGGTTTTTACCTCTGGTCTCGCACCCACATCTCTGAATGACAGAGGCAGTCAGTAAATCATGGCATAACTAACAATCAAACCTATATGAATGTCTAAAACATATAACCTGTGGGACACATTTGAGTTACACAGCTAGGCTTATAAAGATCCTAGTGGTTGTTAGCTTAATATATACCTAATAACCTATGAAATAAAAATTACTTTATTGACGTTATTGAGGTTTCTGACTTTAGTGGTGAACTTTGTAGGGTTGCTGGTCTCTTCCAGGCTGGGTATGTATAGACCTATGATGGCTAGAGACTTCAGAGTATTCAATCTGAAGAGTGAGACGAGATGTCCAGCATTGTTGAAAGTAGGTAGAGTATCACAATAGGTGGAGTATCACAATAGGTGGAGAGAAATAAAACATTTCTGTAGAAAACAGCAACCCCAACTGCTTTTTTATTGGTTCTGTCTAGTCTGACTATATCATAAGCTGGTGGGAATATTTTTGTATCTTTGGTAATTGGCTTTAACCAGCTTTTTGTGACTATGAAAAGGTAAGGTGAGTAGTGCGCTCTACAGGCATGAAATTTGGTGATTTTGTTATGCAGACTTCTTTGGTTACTGTGTAGTATTTTAAGTCCTAGGTGGCTGGAGAGGTGGCCTGTTGCTGTTTTGGCAAGTGTGGGGGCTGGTTTGGTGGAGTCTAGTTCTAGATGAGTAGGCCCGAGACTGGGATGTATATCCCCTCCCAGTATTATTGTCCAGTTAGCAAGGTGGTTATTAAAAAGCCACTTATATTTGGACTTGAGTTTACAGACTGGGATAGTGGTGGTACACAGGCCGCTTTCTTGTATTTCAGAGTGCTAATGTAATTAATGTTGAGTAGGCTGGAACAGATATTGGGGACTTGTTGTGGTATTCTGGTTTAAGCACTTTGTGGTAGGTGTAGGTAAGTAACAGTGGGAGAGAGACTTGTGATAGCTCGTTGAGAGTGTGAGTTTAGAGAGAAATGCTAGTGATAGAAGATGACGTAATAGCATATTTAGGATTTCGAAGGATGTATGGATAGGTGATAGTGTGTGGTGGGAGGAGTAGAGATTAATGGAATACTTCTTATGCAAATGAGGCTCAACCATGCTAAACTCAATGAATTACACTGTTGCATAGATACATATCTCATATTGGCATAAATGTATTCGGATGGTCTTGAACAAACTCTGATGATGTGCGATGGCCTCATGAACATGAATAACTGCTAAGCATACCTCAATCATATTCCAATATGCTATACCATTAGCATAGCAGCTATGTGTTTCTGCTAATGCTAAAAACTGTTAAAACAGTGTTAAAATGTTTTCCTAGTAGGAAGGGATCAGTATGAGTATGTGCAAAACAGAGCTATACAGTGGCTGACCTCTAAAAAAAAAGAATTGACACAAGACTACAAAAGTGGTTATGTAATCACATCTTAATAAAACCTGTAAATCACTCAAAAGGCAGGGTAAAAAATGTCTGCATATATGTATATGAACATACATACATATAACCACACACACATACACACACACACACACACACACACACACACATGAGCGTGTGACACTGTGTGTGTGTGTGTGTGTGTGTGTGTGTGTGTGTGTGTGTGTGTGTGTGTGTGTGAGTTACCAACAGCCGGTTGAAAATTCACCTTGTCAAAAAGAAAATTGTCTGTAAGGCTGATTGAAAATCAGCTTATCAAATGTACCAGCTTTTTTCTGTGTGGAATCTCAGTATCTGAAGGACAAATACCACTTGGTTGCTGAAGAAAAAGGAATGCCATATAAAACAATATTCACTTTTATTAAATATCTATAAAATGAACTTTGATTAAATATCCATAAAATTAACTTTGATAAGTGCTTTCGTCCACATTGATGAACTTTATCAGATAAAATTACAATACAACGAGTAAATTTAAATACCTGCAGACCACACTATGATTGGTTAAAACAGCCAACACCCACTGACCCTATTTGTTCTTAAAGATACCTTCTCAACACCTCCACCAAATATCCTACAAAGAGCTTTACCAGTAAGAGTATATCACCTTCTAAAATTTGGAAAAAAAGTAAATATTGTTTTATATAGCATTCCTTTTTCTTCGGCAGCCATGTGGTATTTGTGCTTCAGTTGGTGGCGTTTTTTTGCAGTACTGGTTTGTACGTTGGGATCACAGTATAGTGGCGATCAGAGTATATGCCCTTCCCCACTGTAGTGTGAGCACAGAGTTGGTATATATAATTATCAGGGACTATGGAGTGCAAGGAGGGCTTGTCCCCATGCAATATAATATGTTTTTCATTTTTTTTAAACATATAACTGATCAGCAAGTTGCATTTGATCAATTGCCATTCAACATTTTGCCTTTTCAAAAAAAAAATATACATATATATATAGACATAGATAGACATAGATATATGTATGTACTCACATGTATATATGTATATAGACACATAAGCAAAACCTCTTCATCTCCCAAAAATGAAAAGAAGCCATCAGCAGTATGTGTTATGTTATAACACTGCTGGATGATTTTTATTCATCTACCTAATCAAACAATAGGACTATAAAATATAATGAAGCTGCATGTCAGTGTTCCAGTACTATTGTTGCTTAAAGCCTTTACATAGTTATTACCCTAATATGGGTGTATGAGCCAGTCAAAGTAATATCACACTCTTTTATCTACTGTATCACGCTTGCATACTTCAGTTTTGTTCTGGAATACCACAAGGGTGGCTTCTGTTAAAGCCTAGGGTTGGGCCACAAGCTGGCTAGATAGGAAGACCAAAAATCCTCTTCTACCTACTGGTGTGCCTGCAGAAATTAGAGCAATCAGCTGCTGGCACCCGATTGAAAACAATTGACATCTAACAGGATTTTGAATATCACCCATCATTCCTTACAGTGATCTCCATTACAGGCTGGAGTGCAGACAGAGGTATGATGACCTGCAGAAGTATAGGAAGGGCCAGCTGTACAGGTATGCTGTGGAGGAGCAAGCAAGAATACCATAATTTTATAGAAATAACAATTTTTTATTTCTTATGCAGCTAATTAATATATGTAGGTGTGTGTGTGTGTGTGTGTGTGTGTGTGCACGCGCACATACACAAAAACACACACACACACACACACACATATATATATATATATATATATATATATATATATATATATATATATAGTGTGTGAGTGTTTGTTTATATTTGTGCCTATTTTAGAAATACAATGACAATGCTTTCCTGTATTAATGGTATGTGAAAGGCATACCTGCCAACGTTTCATAATATTATCTTAGTTGCATTAGCAAAGTAGGTATAAAAATCCTTACTGAGTTTTCTGTTTACTTATAACTGTAATGTGCTTTTAAGGTACAAGCCATTTTTAATAGCATGTATGCACTTTTTGGTAATGTATTTTTCGTGATTCCAGAGAATTCCTGTACTTACAAAATTGCTAACCGCAGCTAGCCACCACACTCAAGGTAGAGTAGGGGGATGAGGGCTGAACTAAAATTGCATGAACTGCATATTGTGCATTTCAAATTCACTTAACACATACTGCAATACTATGTGAAATCATTATTTATGAATAATCAGTATATAAACAATTTTAAATATTCACATTAGCAGAGGTAAACATTGATATGAATACTTCAAAGTTCTGACCATGTCAAACGAACAGGGGACGGGGCGGTTACAGGCCCCAGCAGAGGGGGGAGTATGAAGGGGGGGATTTCAGTAACTGCATCCATTAATGATAATGTTGGAGAGATTAATTGTACTATTCTTCAGAACACTATTGGTGACTTTATGGTGTTCAATTATTCTTCATTGCAGACTGAGGTCACAGATTGCGACTTATTGGCTAGGGGTATGACTTTTGTACCAGTCAATAATCACAACATGGTCAGAACTTTGGTAGATCTGAAGCAATATGTTAGGAAATTGAATTTAAATCTATATTTCCATTCAGTTGAATATGTCTGTGACCCCTTACATACATCAAGCATTTTTAATCCCCCTTTGCACCCCTCTCTACACCTTTTTGAAAGGGTTTGTGAGATAGATATGAGGAGTATTCCTAGGCATAAACCCCCTTTGAACTTGAGTGTAGCCGAGGAGAAAAGCCTTGGAAAACTTAGAAGCAATCTGGATGATAAGTTTATCAAGCTTGATAAAGGCGGGGGTATGGTCGCCATGGATTTGGATGAATATACTACAAGAATGAGGGGAATGTTAGAGAGTGTTCGTTATAAGAAAATCTCACTAAATGAATTGAATGGTTCATATTGTAAGGTGAGGGAACAGTTGAATGATTTGTTTATTGAAGGGTCACTGACTATAGAAGAACTAAATTATATGGTAGTGATGCACCCAAGAATCCTCACCATTTTTGGCTTACCTAAAATCCACAAGAGTTTGAGCCCCCTATGCAGCCTATCGTGGATGGGCAGGGGTCTATTACATATCCAATAACCAAATTTTTGGATATCAAGCAGAAATCTTTGTTAACAGATGAGAAATACATGTGCAGGGACTCTTGGGATTTTTTGGATTTAACAACCTTGATTTTTGTGAATCAGGTGTGTTTATCACTGTGGATGTGAAAGACCTTTACGCGGTGATACCCAATGACATTGGTTTAGAGTGGGCCTGTGATTTTATGCTATCTAAGGTGTGCCTCTGTACAGGATTAATGTGTATGAACAGCTTTTTGAGCTTGAATTAAAGGACAATTGTATTTTATTTGAGAATGAATTTTACCTTCAAACTGATGGTGTGGCCATGGGTTCACCGTGTGGGGCTTATTTGCTAACATCGTCATGATTGAATGGGAGAAGAAATTCCTATACGAGTCCCCATTTTTTTCTTATTGTAAGCTGTATGTCCAATACCTGGATGATATCTTTATCTTCTTGGATGGCCGCTTTGACCTTATATATGATTTTTTTATCTTACATCAATAATTCCACCCCCTTTTTGAAGTTCACACATATTGTTGAAAGGAATGAAATTTCATACTTGGATGTGAAATTATTCAAAGACAGGGGTTCCTAGTCCTTTACTGCTGAAATATTTAAAAAAAGAGACCTATTCGAACAGTTTGTTACACTTCAGCAGTGCACATCCATTCAAGCAGAAAAAAGTGGTTATCAAGGGACAGTTTTTGTGAGGGCAGCCAGCATGGTGTCCCTTTTTGAATCATTCTTGAATGAATGTAATGTTTTGAGGGACATGTTTTTGAGAAGAGGTTATCCCCCCCCCCCCCTTATTGGTCCATGAGGTAATGATTGAGGTTATTCACAAAAGGGAAAGGGCTCATTTCAAGGCTATCTTATCCCAAGTTGGGAATGGGGCAATTAATGATACGTCTGAAATGAATATTGGTAGTATAGGGGACCCTGTTATTGCATTGTGTGCTAACACCAAGGGAGAGCTCGACTCTAGGGATGACAGAAACTTTGTCAGTGTTTATTACAACATTTAGTGCAGATAGTAGATCGAGTTCTGATATTTTTCCCAAGAATTGGGTCATTTTGTCCTCTTGTGACGAGGTCAGGAAATGTATTAGTAGTGTCCCAGTGGTGGTCTATAGGAAGGGTAGATGTTAAAAAAGCTTACTCGAGAACCCTAGATGTGACCCTAGTGAAGGTCTCATGAAAAGATGTGGGATATGTAACCAATGTGGTTTTATTATGGAGGGTTCATCAGTAACCATCAATGGGCAGACCTTTAGTTTCAGGGACAAGTGTACTTGTCAATCAGAGAGGGTTGTCTATTGTGCTTTATGTGTACAATGCCCCTGCTTCTATGTAGCCAAAACTGATAAGAAACTCAGGAATCAAATCTATGAGCATGTCAGGGACATTAGACTGAAGAATAAAGTGAATGCCTTAGCTAGGCATTGTATGGAATATGAGGGACATTCCTTTAAGTTTGTTGTTACTGATGTGCTGAAAAGGGATCCGAGGGGGGTCCATCGCCTCTGCAGTTAGAAAGATTGGAAGCATTCTGGTAGATTAGAATGAACACAACTGTTTGGCCAGGATTAAATTATATGCTTTCCCTGGCTTGTTTTTTGAAATTAAAGGCACTTGAAAGGTGAAGTGTATTAATTTTCTTCCTTTTATATGAATTTTTCTATTATGGAATTTTTTTTAGTATATTATTTTAGTGTGTATGTAATGTATGTGTTATATATTTATATGTGCTTTTATAACTTATTTATCTTGAACTTGAATTGAGACTTGCTTTTATTGATTAAAATATATTTTTGTTTTAGGGAAGTTTTAAAAAAAAAGTCTTGTAGGTTGAAGGAAAAGGAAATTAGTTGTGTGATGATCTGTTAAGGTGTTAATTGGGTCAGGGTTATATATGGGGTTTCCTGTTACATTTTGTATCTTGATAAAGTATCTGAACTGACAGAGATGAAAGCGCTTGTATCTACTGTGTTTCAATAAAGAACTGTGGACTCTGGCATCAAGGATTCCATTTGTTTTGGAGCTACTGTACATTTATTTATTGATTTATTCCTGCTGGCTCCTGGTTTCAGTCCCTTTGCCACAATCCCACACTCATATATCATTGAAAAAATCTCCCAGCTAGGTGTTAACCCTTACATCTCTAGATGGGTAGCTAATCGGCTCATCAACAGAACACATGCTGTCAAAGCTGGTGACTCCACCTCTACCAGTATACCCATCACCAGTGGCATACTGCAAGGATCTGTACTGGGCCCTTCACTATTTGGAATCTATTTCTCAGAAATCCAGGCTAAAGTAGATGGCCTTTGGCTTATTAAGTTCATTGATTATTGTAAACTAGGCACAATCATTGTGTCCCCCAACAATGTTAACATATTACAGGAGGAGCTAACACAAACAAATGCCAAAGGCATGGTCTAAAACTAAATGCAAAAAAGTGCACTATTATCCCATTTGGCAAAGTGGAATTCCTTACTAATTACAATACTGACAGCACCCCTCTAAGTTCAAATCCAATGATGCAGGATCTAGGAACACAGGTCAACAGCAATCTGAACTTTGACCACCAGGTTTCCACAGTGGTAAGGAAAGCCTTCTATATTGCACATCTCATAAGTAAATGCATCACTTCCTGGTATAAGGATGTTATAGCCACATTTTACTGGACCCCTAATCAGACCATCAGTACAGTAAAATGCTCTCTTCTGCATATATCTCACCAGACAGCTGCAGCAAATGGAAAGACCATATACGTTTCTCACTAAGAAGATACAGGGCCTCCAAATCATGACATACATGGATAGACTGAAAGCCCTGTCATTGTATTTTTATCATATAGGCTACTGAGAGCTGATTTGTGCCTGGCCTACAGGACAGTCTCTGACCCTGACCTGATGGAAATGCTGCATATTCACAAATCAAATGGCAATAGAGCCAATTGCTCTAGGGATCTCAACCTTGCCAGAACATGCTGGAGAGACAGGTATGTCTCCCAGAGATTGCCGCTGCTCTGGAGTAAGCTTCCAATTCATGTGAACCAGAGCTCCTCAATTACCCTATTCAAGTGTAACCTGGACAAATGGATGGGTGTCCACAAATTCACCCCAGGTGTGATACCCATGTCCCTCATGGACAGGTGTAGTTGGTGCTGATCCGTGAAGTACATCCAAGGATAATTGGGGCAACCTGGGATTGAATGGCTAGACTTATATGGACTCTAGGGCTACTAGCCTAGTAACCTCCTATGAACCTATGATTTCTTCATCTTAAACTCCATATACTCAGGAAGAAAAATGAAAGATTGTTGGAGAATTGTTAAGTTTGTTGCAACTTATCAATAATCCAGAATGGCCCTAGTCACATTCTACAAACACACTGCAATGCTTGCTTGTACTAAGCATGCATTACATGGAATCAATTATAAATAAGTCTAAAAAAATGCCTTCATGAATGATGTACATCATATACAGGGATAGACAACTTTGATTTCCTGTGTTTTGTTTTATTTTATCTCTACAGCTAAGGAGGAACAAGAATATAACAGAAGACAGCAGCAGAAGAGGTGAGCACATCTGACCAAAGGTGCTCATTAGTAGATAGTATATTAAAACTATTATTGAAATAATAAATTAATCCCTGCAGTTACTGTTCTGTAATGAACTGATGGATGACATTAAAAAAAAAACTATGGCCCAATGAGGGATTACAATAACAAGGAAATAATGTATAGGGATTGCAATCAGTAATTCACAAAGAAGTACAGAAGTAATTCATATACGTAATTTAAGAGGCATTTGGTGTGCTGTACCATCAAGAATATAGTCAGTAGCAATAACCCACTTAATAACATTCTGAAAAGTAAATATGTAAATGGTTATTCATTTCAGTAAATAAAATGATATATTTTAGAAGCACTTCTGAATCCTTCTTGCCTCCATATTTCTCTCACTCGTTTTTTTTCTCTTCCTTCTATGTTTCTTTTTTCATAGGTCCAGAGATGCCAGGGTCAACCTATCCACATTCTTCCCAGGAGAAGGATTGATCACCAACTCCCCTTGCCCTACTGGGGACATCTTCACAGGGTAAGGGCAGTGGTTCCACCTCTGTGGGCCCCCAGTGCAAGTGGCAGCCTGGAAATCCACTAACATCATGAGCTTCAAAACTTGGTTAAAGTAGTAGTTGAGCAGGCAGTGGAGAGGTGCATTCAAACATTTCAAGCCCTCCTTTAGCAGGTGCAAGACTCTCTGACCCAGTGGACTCTAACCATTGAGCCACAACAGGCCACCACCTCCATACCATTATAAAGGGTATAGCTGAGGTCCACTTGACCAGGGTGTGACTTGTACTTCAGATCTCTCTCTCTCCTCCTTTTGTATCTGTCTGTCATTCTGCCATGTATATGTCTTGTGTCCCCCACTGATGTCAGCCCATCATCATGTTCCCATCTGTCTTGTCTGACTTCTATATTTTGTCAATTCCTTAACTCTTGCCTAAGCCTCTTTCCTATGGCCTCTTTCCTTACTCCTTCCCCACCTTCCCTATTGTATAAAAAAGTTTGAAAAAGAGGTTCTTTTTCCCAGAAAACATGGTGCCCCTCCTCTCCTACCTCCTCCAGTACAAACTCCTCTTCATGTCTTCTTTGTTTGTGTTCCTTGTCTTCTTTCTTCCTCATTTCCACCTTTCCTATCTTCCCCCTTTCCAAGCTATAAAAGACCAATTGGGTTGTCCACACAAAGACACCCTATATATATATATATATATATATATATATATATATATATATATATATATATAAACATTACAGCTGTTTAAGTTTACTGCTGGGTAGCTGATCTTAGCACTGCTCTCCTCAAATTCTTGTAAAATATTGTGAATGATCTGCTCTGCTCACACCTGCCTCCAAATGACAGTAATACCCCCAAAATTGTGAGTTTACTCTCATGCAGTATAGATGCATATAACCAAACTAGTTCAAATCCACTTAATGCCGCTTAAGACAACTCAAACTGTTGTGGGCATTTTGGCAAAGGGCTACAACTTTACAGAAGCAGTAACATTTCTTCTCGCTTGGCTAATTTATAAAAAGAAACAGCGGCACTCTTCACTGATAGTCCTAGTACATACGTGAACTGTGGGACTATAAACATCTTCATAAGATGTTTCATTGCTTGACAAATAATGTACTTCAGATAACATCCATTCATAATTTAGAATAGCCCTGACATCAGAAGCAGTCAGATCTCCTCAGCATTCTATACCATGAGCAGAATAACACAAAATTATGAAACTGGAGTCTAAATGCATGTAATATTCACATACCCATAACCGGACAGAGCTGGGTAGCATAGAAATTTATCAGATTGATGAGTATTCCTTGAGCCACCCAGCAAATTCCTACAAAAATAAATATTGCCTTAAGCTATAAGATAATTTCAAGGTCAAACCAAAGGGCAGAGCAACATATAAACAGGAGAAATAGAAGACTACATGTGCATTCAGAACCAGAATGAGACAAATGTATGGACTGAGGCAAACTGAAGAGCCAAGCCATTCCAACCCAAAGGCTTCAGATAAAGCGATGCTGGCAGGTAAACATAATCTATAGCCATTCTTAAAGCACAGGCCAGATTAAAATTAAATGTCATTTGTTTTTACCTACGTGTTGTTGTATGCCTCCATTATGGACCTCAGTAGTACCCAGGGAATCACAATCAGAGTAGAACTGTCACTTCTTTGCAAACCGTTTATCAACTGAATCAGGTAGGAATCTCATTAGAAAAAATAGAAAGCAACATATCAGAAGCGGTCATGTGCAAAGAAAGTTATTTGGCAATGATATTACACTTATGGAAAGGCAAAGCTAGAGAACAGGATTTTTAAAATGTTATTTTTCTCATTTTTTGTCAGTTAGCCAAACAGTGAAACTCAGCTGAGGCAATGGCAAAACTTTTGGAATTCTGCACCAGCTTTCAGAGTGTATACCCGCCTCCCTTCAGGTGTAAACCTCTACCCCACTATAAACAGTGCATGTATTTGCACAGTATAGATTTTCATTTGTATATAAACCTTTTGAAATGACAAGCCGAAGCAAAACCACCCTCTCATTCAGCAATTAAGCAAATAAATTAATAAATAAAAAGTAATCTATAAGTTTGTAAAATAACAGCAGCATAACTAACTGTTGCAGTGACTTTTTAAAATGTGTTATATCTCATGTCATTGCACAAAATACACACATCATTGCCTCACAAAAAATGTATACTGTCTGGCATATATACATACAAGATGTATACATAGCTATACTTTCAACTTTGCACACATGCATGTTTCACTCTATGAAGCATACAAACCTTTGAGTGGACATTGTATATCAACTGTGGCTACTATTAAAATGCACAAAATATACAATAATTTTGGTAATCACAGGAGATAATCATAAAGTCTAACCTTGACAACATAGATCATCCTAGATCACAAATACTGAAGGCTGTTTGGATGGATTATGTTTTGCAGAACACAAAAAGTTAAATCATGACACAAAAAGAAGATTATCCCAGTAACAAAAAAAAAACTTTATACCAAAGAGGATAACTCAAACATTTATCCATGGAGGTAGAACAGTAAAAGTGTAAATTATTACTGCATTATAGATCATAATTCAGTAGGCATGTGACGTACACATTAGGCATGTATGTGTATAGTTATTGAAATGCATATAATAAGGTTAAACTACCTGGAGACAGAGAAACTGTTAACTAAGCTAGTTGAATACAAGCAATATGGGGATGAATTGCTTACCAAAATGCATTAAGTAAAATAAAATAAAATAACATAAGTCCCAGTTTGACACAGAGGTGCTTTAGGAAGTCAAATCACCTAAAGTGGACTTATGACATATCAGTGTTTGCAGGAAATAGCTTAAGGACTTTTTAACAGGGATCAGAGTACAAAGAGAGTAAAATGCTAAGAGTCTTATTTGTTAGCTAACAGATTGTATAGATTTGGTGATACAAATTTCCTAGCTCATTTATTAAAGTAAAATAAGTGTGCATTGGGAAAATAGAATCGCTGAGACCTGAGCTACCAGAAGAGACTAGACACTCTGTCCTTGTATCCATTGTCTTATAGTCTTCTTTGGGGAGATCTGTTCTTTGTTTTTATAGTCACCCACGGTGATGGTGGTATGGTAGCATTGTCGCCTCACAGTAAGACGCTGTCCGGTTCGATTCTCAGCTAGAGCATCTTCTGCATAGAGACATGCATGAATGTGTGTACCTTCGTTGAAGATTGTGCGTCAGTGCTGGTAACTTGGCATGTAAAAATCAACTACCAATCATTAGCGGACCGGAGTTGTGGCGACCCCTAACCGAGAAAAGCCGAAAGACACAACAAGGGATCCTATAGTCCAAGACTTCTTATATCGTCACATATCAAACAGTCTAGTGAACAGTATGGCTCGAGAACTGAACTTGTTCAGCAAATAAACAAATCATGGTGGAGAGACAGATTCATCACACAATAACTATTCCTCTAGAGCAATCTACCACTTTAGATCAGGCAATGTGGCACACTATCTTCCTTTAAAAAGGAGTTAGATAATTGCATGGGTATTCACAAATTCACCCCTGGCATAACTGGCCTGTCTCTCCTTGAAAAAGGAGGTAAGGTCTAAGGGTGGGTACTGGCAAGGTGTAAATGGCCACATGGCCCAGCTGCTTTGTATTTCCTATGGTACTATGATTTTGTGAATTGGAGAAAGACTGACTCAAGGTCAAAGGAACTTGCCATTTAATTCTCGCAGAACTCCTATTGCTAGGACTGGCTCAAATTAAGATTGGGATGAAATAGAATGTGATTCAGAATGTTTTTGAAGTGTGAAGGAAACAGAACCTAACAGTGGTGTCCAGAGTGGAGAATTCTAGTAAGCCTCTGAAGGAGACTTGTTATTTTGGTCTCTGATCTAGCTGAATGCAGAGACTCAGCACTTAACATAAAGGAAGAATAAAAGATGCATCACATTTTTCATCTAGATGAGAGTGTATCGGATAACAGAGAAGGAAGTAGGCTTATTCTGTGAAGGGAAACCAGATGGCTTTGCCAGAGAAGGTACAGTGTTGGTTAAAATGGCTGGACACTGAAGTAAAGCTGCAAGGTATATTCCTTATTGTCTGTAATATTTTTCTGTAAGCTGATGACCTCAGTGCATTTAATAGAAGGGTATTTTCAAACCTTGCAATAACCACAAACCTAGCAGCAAGATTGTGTTTCAGCTATGATGAGTTCAATGGTTCTGTAGGTTAGTTTCAACTGGCCAATCGCTTTTGTGTGATCTTATTAGGGTGGAATTTGGAATATAAGGTGAGCTCATAGCCTCTGAGGTCTTTGAACCCTATGACCTAGTGACAGAAAGGCTGACAGCTTCAAATTAAGTTTGTGGAGGGAGGGCATTGAATGTTTAGCAATAAGCAAACAACATGCAAATTTTGTTTTAGCTTTGATAACTATTTCTTGCTGAAAAATCATCTTCCTGTTTGCAAAAATCCATTTGAAGGTGTTCCAGTATTGTTTCTGGACAATTTCCAGAATAAGGAATAGTGTAATTAGTATATAGACAGATTGTGTTAAAGAGTTCAACAGAGAAAACAATAAGTATGTGGAGATGAAGAACATATCCTTGAAGAATTTGGCCACGCTAAACTGGATTCAAAATGATCCTGTCTTATTTTAATTGCACCAGATCTGCAAGTAAGATAAAAATCACAGTTTTCAGAGTTGGGCTAAAAGGATAATAGCATCACAGATTCAAAGGTAATTTTAAACCAGCTGAAGGAGTCCTTGTAAGCTGCTGCTAGTGTGCATTGGTAAGGATTCCAGCAGTGATTATTAGGAAGAAAATGAAAGTGATTTTAACACTTCTGAAGCTATATTTATTACTAGACAGGAGGCCATTTTGTTAATAAGCTGAAAAAAGAAGATGTGAAATTGTTCAATCTCGCCATTCATTCTTCACTGATGGGTTTGGAGCTGATCCTCGGCTCCGACACGGCCGTTTATCAAAGTTCAAAGATTACCAGTAGCTCAAGACCAAGCCCCTTATCCCATGATGCATTGCTGGAATTATCTCAGATCTCATTTGCCGTGGCACTGATCTCTTGGTTTCCAGCTCTGCTAAAGACTTTTTCAGCGAATTAGCAAGTTTTTCTTAAAATTTTTTCATATATTTCAAATCTACTTTATTGCTTAGTGTTTCCCTTATCCAGAATAGTACTATCTTTTTGGGCCTTGTTAGTTTTAGTGGCCTTTCTTTGCTAGTGTGGGCTTCGGCCATTAGTAGTGTAGTTTTAGTGTAATTTTGTAGTTAGGTTTTTTTTACTAATATACAGTTAGTTCTTGTGTAGTTCTATATATATATAAATATGGATTCACTTTAGAAGATCGAATTCCCAAAATCTCGAACCTCATATAGTCGGGACCAAAAGATCGAGTTTTGGAAACTCGAACTTCTAAAATGAAACCCAAAAAAAAAGTCAAACATCGCTTTTGCGGGGGGGGGGCGAAGCCCCCCTGCACCCCCCCACTTAAATATACCCACTCCGAGATCGCGCTACAGTGGGGAAAAGGGAAATCTCCCATATTGCCATGTATGCGGAAGTGCAAAACGGGAGATTTCCCACTTCCTGTCAACACCACAAAAAAGATAAAAACATTACATACACACAGCGTACAAGAAGCCTTGACTCTGTGTGCACGTAACGTTTTAAGGTAAGTAAAGTGTTATTTTTTAAAACTTTACATATTCGATTTACTGAAATGTCGATCATATGGTCTCGACCATATGACATTTGAGATTTCAGTAATTCGATTATGTAAAGTGCTTATATATATATATATATATATATATATATATATATATATATATATATATATATATATACAGTGCGGCCTTTTGGGCATTGTTAATATTGTTTGTGTGTTTTCTTAGTTGCTTTCTTGTTAAAGGTGATAGAATTTGTTTCTTATTATGCCAGAAGATAAAGACAGACATCCTAAGTCTGGTTTCAAAAAATGTCCTGACTGTGGACAAAAGATGTCTGTCACTGACTGACACGTTCAGTGTGTTTATTGTCTGGGTGAGGTGCACCTTCAGGAGTCCTGCAGTATCTGCCACTCCTTTTCCACTAGAGTGCTTGCTGAGAGGAAGAGAAAGCTCATGGATTGGGGTCTTCTTAAGCACGCCTTTGTGGAAGCTTTGACTGACCAGGATGGAGTCAGCAAGTCATCGAAGTACTCCAAATCCTCTTCAGACTCTAAGTCAAAGAAGTCTAAGAAAGGGGAACTTGCTGTGACGTCAGCGCCACAGCCTTTGGAGCTGACAGTCTTTTTCTTTTGGACCCAGGACACTGCCTTGGAACCGGTCTTCGAACCTCCTTCTTCGCCATTACTCCAGTCGGCACCATCGGTGCATTCCTCCAGGTCCTCTGTTAGTCTTTCAGATTCGGACATGGACCGGCTGGTACAGAAGCTCTTAAAGGCACCAGGCCTAGCTAAATTGCTGTCAGCTCTGACCCAGGTGTCAGAACCAAAGACTACTACCCAGAAATTGACTGCTCCTCCTCTGAGCCATAGCAGGTTTTCAGAGCCAGAAGAGACCGACCTGATGGTTGCAGAACCCTTGGAGCCGACACCTGTCCCAGTGTCATCGGCTCCATCTACTCTGATGTCCTTGGCACCGACTGAGGACTCTAGGAGCCAACACTCTCCAGTCGGGTCCAGGAAGCATAGTCGCACTGACCTGTTGGTGCCGACTCTTCCTCTCGGGGCCTCAGCGTGGGTGAGCTCGGCTCCTACCTCGGGCTTGGAGCCCACAGCATCGATGCGGGAGGGGATCACAGTTCCTTTGGGTCCATCAACTCCTTTCCATCGAAGCCATGATGCCTTCGAAGCCATGAAATGAGTACGGCCCCCTAAGACTTCCTCATCACCAGGTCTGGCATCTTCTTCCCCTAAAGTGCCAGTGTCTCCTTTTGCTTCCATCGGCCACCCCAAGCGTGGAGACTCAGAGCCTCAGGTAGCCCCACTAGGTGCCCCCTGCTCTTCTGAGACTTCCCCAGAGGTTCCCACTGAGGAAGTTCCCAGAAAGAGAGTGTGCAAGAGGAGGCACTTGGACTCCCCACAGGAGTCATTGACATCTGACACTGACTTGGATGAGTCAGAAGGGTCCCCTTGATCCCCCTCTGAGGACATCTCCTTTGTGGAGATCCTTGAGATCCTTAGGCAAAGGGGTTATTGGCAGTCCAAAAACCCTACTGAGGATAAGTCTGGTCTTCTGAAGGCTTTTGGGTCTCAACCGTCCACCTCCTGGGTGTCTCCACCCTACAATGAGCTTATGCAACTGGTCTCTCATAAGGCATGGGAGTCTCCGAAGTCCATGGAACCTGTCCCTCGAAGGCCAAATAAGTTTATCTGTGCTCCAGCAAATAAAACCTTCTTGTATAAGGGAGTCCCTGTTGATGCTATGGTGGTGGCGGCAGCCACCAAGAAGGAACTGTCTGAAACTTCTGTGTCTATCCTTTTCTATGCTTTTCTACCCCTACTCAACCTTACCCCAAAGGCCAAAGGGGAGGAAAGATGTGGTTCCGTAACTTCTTTTTTTGTACTCACCATAACGTTCCATGTGAGTTGTTCCATCTCGCTTTCATTCTTTACTGATGGATTCGGAGCTGATCTTCGGCTCCAACATGGCTGTTTAGCAAAGCTCAAAGAGTGCCAGTATCTTGAGACCAAGCCCCTTATCCCATGATGTGTTGCTGGAATTACCTCAGATCTTGTTTGCTGTGTGTACCATATCCTAGTAAGAGGACTAATCACCCCAGACAGGAAGAAACATTGAATAACCAGGATGAAGTCAGTCTCCAGGTCAACGTCAGCTAGGTGGGGGAAGGAGGGAGGGACGTGAGAATGAAGGTGAGATGGAACAACTCACATGGAAAGTTATGTTGAGTACATAACTACTTTATGTGAATTTGTTCAACCTTGCCGTTCATTCTTCACTGATGGGTAGTGTCCCTAGCACCCTAAATCCTGGGTGGCTCCAGGGAGTACATTTTTCAGGATGGTAGAACCAAAGAAAGCCCTGTCCCTGTAGGCCTTGTCCACTTTGTAATGAGTGATAAAAGTGTGAGGCTTAGACCAAGTTGCTGCAGCACATATATTGTCAAGAGGTAACTTGGCTTGAAAGGCCGAAGAAGTAGAGACTGCTCTGGTTGAATGTGCCTTCACTTTATGCAACAAAGACCTATTAGCAGATGAGTAAGTGTAGGTGATACAATCTGAAAGCCACTTAGTAAGGGTTGTTTTAGCCACTGGTCTACCTTTTTTGGCTTCAGAGAATGAAACAAAAAGCTGTTCTGACTTTCTGAAGTCTTTTTTTCTGTCCAGATAATATTTAAGTTCTCTGTGAACATCAAGTTTGTGCAAGCATTTATTCTAAATTGTTGGTATGGTTGGGGAAAAAAATGGGCAACTCAGTAACTTGATTTATGTTTGTCTCAGAACATACTTTAGGCAGAAAAGAAGGGTTAGTCCTAAGGGATACTCTGCCAGGATGAAAAATCATATATGGAGGCTTGATAGATAATGCCTGAAGCTCTGACACTCTACAGGCAGAAGTAATGACCACTAGAAAAATAGTTTTCCATGACAGAAACTTGAGCTCACAAGAAGATGCTGGTTTGAAGGAAGAAAGAATAATATGGGAAAGCATGAAATTCAAGCTCCAGGGAGAAAAAGGAGTCTTCACTGGAGGTCTCATGTGAAAAGTACCTTTCAGGAAGGCCTTTGGTAACTAGTGTTGCATAATATTCAGTCCATCAATACCTAGATGGAAATTAGATATAGCTGCTAACTGATCTCTAATGGTAGCACCTGCAGCTCCTTCGTGGAAAATCTCGGTCAAGAATTCTAGAATGGATGACAATGGAGCTTGGTAAGGATCAAGGTTTTTGTTAGAAGCCCAAATGGAAAATCTTTTCCAATTACTCCCATACAATTTTCTGATGGAAGGTTTGTGGGAAGCCAACAACATTTGACTTGTGTCATCTGAAAGATTATGAAGCCTGGCTATACGGGGAACTGGAGCAGCCAAGCAGTTAGCTTCAGTGACTGCTAGGAAGGATGGAGGTCCCCTGACGGGTGTGTCAGAAGGATTGGAACTGGGTCCAGGGTCCATGGATTTTCCAAGAGTTGATGGTAAAGAAATGGAAACCAAATCTGCCGAGGCCAATGAGGGGCTATAAGAATGACAGTCCTTCCCAGCAACTTCACTTTCTGTAAAAATCTGGGTATGAGAGGAATTGGGGGAAATGTATAGAGGAGACCCGGGGGCCAATCGTGTACGACTGCATCTCTCAGGTTTCTCCTGGAGGGGGGATCAGGGCAAAGTAGCTTCTGCATTTGGTGTTGATGTGGGTGGCAAAAAGATCACAGCAAGGCTGGCCTCATTTGTGGAAAATCCTGTCCGCAATCTCCTGTTTGAAGGACCACTCATATGGCAACAATATTGCCCTGCTCAGCTTGTCTGCTATCACGTTGGATCTCCCCGGGATGTGCGTTGCCAACAGAAAGTGCTGGGATGACACAACCCACTGCCAAACTCTGAGGGCTTCTCAGCGAAGGGGGTAAGACTTGGTCCCACCCTGTTTGTTCAAATACCAGACCACTGACATGTTGTCTATCTGTATAGCAATAGTCCCTAGAGGGAGAGAGTCCTGAAAGTACTGCAATGCCAGAAGTACCGCCCTCATCTCTAGGACATTGATATGCAAATGCGACTCTTGATCCGTCCATGTGCCTTGGGCAGTCTTTCCCTGAAAATGCCCCTCCCACCCTATCAGGGAAGCGTCCGGGGTCACAGTGGCTACTGGAGGGGGAAGTACAAAGGGGCGTCCTATTGTAACATGTAGAGACGTCAACCACCACTGAAGATCCCTCTTGCAAGAGTTTGTAATCAGAATCATATTATCATATTAGTTCATTGGCAACTCCTGGTAAGACCATTGAGTGAACAGAAGCCATTGAAGAATCCGCATATGCATCCTTGCCAATGGAATGGCTAAAATTGCTGCCTCCATCAAACAACCTAGTACTTTCAAGATCTCTGTGGCTGGAGCTCTGTTCTTTGAAACCAGTGATGTGATGTGTTGGTGAAGAATTGATACACTTTTGACTGAAAGATGTAGAGTGGTGGTTGAAGTGTCTAACTCTGCCCCTATAAAGGCGATATGCTACGATGGTGACAAGGCAGACCTTTTGAAGTTGACCGTAATGCCTAAGTGGTTGCAGAATGTCAGAGTGGTTTCTGTTGCCTGAATCAGTTGCTGCCTGGTGGTGGAGGTAAAGAGCCAATCGTTTAGGTATGGAAACACCTGGAATCCTAGATGCCTCAAGTGAGCCGTGACCACTGCCATACATTTGGTAAACACTCTGGGGGCTGTAGTGAGACCAAAGGGCAGGGCTCGAAACTGGCAGTGACTGGCTCACAGCCAGAAACGCAGATGACCTCTGGATGGTCTGGCCATTTTTATGTGGTAGTACGCATCCTTGATATCGATCGAGCACATCCAATTGTCCTTCCCTAAAAAGGGGAGTATGGACTGAAGCATGACCATCCAAAACTTCTCTTTTTTTACAAATTGGTTCAGTTTGTTGAGGTCCAAAATGGGTCCCCAGTCCCCTGTTTTCTTTGGAACCAAAAAGAATCTTGAGTAAGTTCCGAATCCTGTTTGGTCTGCTGGGACTGGTTGGATGACTCTTTTGTCTAGCAACTTGCAGACCACTATGGTTGCTTGTTCCCTGTAACTGGGTGGAACGTCCGGGGTTCTCTTGACGGGAATGGATGGAGCAGAGAACAGTATGAAATACCCTCTGGAAATGATGCTTTGTACCCATCTGTCATTTGTGATATCTAACCAGGCATCGGGGTACAAAGATATGTGACCCCTGACCACCTCCAGAGCAGGACAGTCGGGACTCCTCTCAGGAGCGCTGGTAGGGTTGGCCAGAGAAATTATCTCTGTCACCCTGGTGTTGCGGACCCCTCTGCCATGAGGGCAACGTCTTCCATTATTACCTCCTCCTCTGCCCCTGGGGGAAGGTTCTCCATGTGTGTCCAGAAAGGCTCCTTGCGCTTTATGGAACAACATCTTTCCTCCCCTTTGGCCTTTGGGGTAAGGTTGAGTAGGGGTAGAAAAGTGGACTCCGACGGCAGACAGAGTCTTTCCGTATTGTTCACACCTGGTCAATGTTTCATTTACTTTAGGCAGAAACAAGGATGAGCCATCAAACTGGGTATTTACGAATGAAAACTTGAAGGGCTCTGCAAAAGAACAGAGGCACATCTAGGCATGCCTATGAAGAGCAACCCTTGCTGCTGCAGCCATACTCGATCCATCTGCTGCATATGATATGAAACGCATGGACAAGTTTGCAATGGAATTAAGGGTAGCAAGCTGGGCAGAAACCTTGTCAGTGACACCTGCAGCTACAGCACCCTGAAGAGTATCTCCCAACTCCTTAAGGAGGTCTCTTTGCAGTCGGGTGAAATGGGTCAGATAGTTCAGTGATCGATGGGTGAAAGTCACTGAACTGAACATGTGTTTCCCATATCTATCCATGATCCTAGAATCACTGTTAGGAGGATGGATAGATGCAGAAATTTCAGACAATTCCTTTTTGGTGGCTGCCGCCACCACCATGGCATCAACAGGGACTCCCTTAGACAAGAAGTTTTTATCCACTGGGACAGAGATAAACTTATTCGGCCTCTGAGGGACAGGTTCCATGGACTCCCATGCCCTATGGGAGACCAGTTGCATAAGCTCATCATTGGGCGGAGACACCCCAGGAGGTGGAAGGTTGTGACCCCAAAGCCTTCAGAAGAACCGACTCATCCTCTGTAGGGTTTTTGGACTGCCAATCACCCCTCTTTCTAAGGATCTCAAGGAGATGTCCTCAGAGGCGGATCAAGGGGACCCGTCTGACTCATCCAAGTCAGTGTGTCAGATGTCAATGCCTCCTGTGGGGAGTCCAAGTGCCTCCTCTTGCACACTCTCTTTCTGGGAATTTCCTCAGTGGGAACCTTTGGGGAAGTCTCAGAAGAGCAGGGGGTGCCCAGTAAGGCTACCTGAGACTCTGGGTCTCCACACTTGGGGTGGCTGATGGAAGCAGAAGCAGACACTGGCACTTTAGGGGAAGAAGATGCCAGACCTGGTGATTAGGAAGTCTTAGGAGATGGTACTCACCTCATGGCTTCGAAGGCATCACAGCTTCGATGGGAAGGAGTTGATGGACCCGAAGGAACCATGATCCCCTCCTGCATCGATGCCATGGGCTCCAAGCCCGAGGTAGGAGCTGAGCTCACCTGCGCCGAGGCCCCAAGAGGAAAAGTCAGCACCGGCAGGGCAGTGGGACTATCCTCCTCGGACCTGACCAGAGAGTGTCGGCTCCTAGAGTCCTCAGTCGGCGCCGAGGACATCAGAGTAGATGGAGCTGATGACACTGGGAAAGGTGTTGGCTCCAAGGGTTCTACAAGCATCAGGTTGGCCTCTTCTGGCTCCAAAAACCTGCTATGGCTCGGAAGAGGAGCAGTCAATTTCTGGGTAGCAGTCTTCAGTTCTGACACCTGGGTCGGAGCTGACAGCAATTTTACTAGGCCTGGTGCTTTTAAAAGCTTCTGTACCAGCCGGTCTATGCCCAAATCCAAAAGACTAACAGAGGACCTAGAGCAATGCACCAATGGTGCCGACTGGAGTAATGGAGAAGAAGGAGATTTGGAGACCAGTTCCAAGGCAGTGTCTCGGGTCCGAAAGGAAAAGACTGTCGGCTCTGAAGGCTGTGGAGCCGAAGTCACAGCAAGTTCCACTTTCTTAGACTTCTTTGACTTAGAGTCTGAAGAGGATTTGGAGGACTTCGATGACTTGCTGGCTCCATCCTGGTCAGTCAAATCTTCCACAAAGGTGTGCTTAAGAAGATCCCGATCCATGAGCTTTCTCTTCCTCTCAGCAAGCACTCTACTGGAAAAGGAGTGGCAGATACTGCAGGACTCTTGAAGGTGCACCTCACCCAGACAATAAACACATTGTACGTGTTCGTCAGTGACAGACATCTTTTGTCCACAGTCAGGACATTCTTTGAAACCAGACTTAGGATGTCTGTCTTTATCTTCTGACATAATAAGAAACAAATTCTATCACCTTTCACCTGTCTTACCTTACTTGGATAGAAGGAAGTTTCTTTGCTCACCAGTGGGAGTGGGGAGCCTTGAGCAGCCTACCTGTCCTTGGGAGAAGTGACCTCAGCACAAGAAGCTGTAGTAATTGGTTATTTGGGACCATTCCTAGCTCTTTTGTAGTTCACTGCTTAAAATCCACCTCTGGGCGTTTTTTTCTGGCTATACTGCTCAGACAAGCTCCACATGGGTTTACAGAGTGGTCCTAGCAGCAAGGAACTCGAAAAAGCGACTACCTTCTGGATTTAAGTATATTTGCTTTTTTTACACTGGAAATAGCTTCTGTTGCTTACTTTAAACTAGCCTGAACTGTCTTTTTTCTGATTACTGCATTTATTTTTAAATCTGCACTTAAAGTTACATTTAGTCGAATTTAATCGAAAGTTTGCTTGCTTGTTTGTTTAATTTAACTGTGGAGGCTGCCCACTAAAGTGTGCTAGCATGTGTAACTAATTTATCACTGTATCTGCATTTTCTGTGTATTTCTACAAAAAAAACAAAAAAAAAAAATCCTTGTTTTCCCGCCTTTCTCGACTAGTTTAGACCAGTATACAGGCATTGCTGTATTCTGGGCTGTGGTGTAGTTCCTGTGTTGTCCATTACCTTACTTGGATAGAAGGAAGTTTCTTTGCTCACCAGTGGGAGTGGGGAGCCTTGAGCAGCCTACCTGTCCTTGGGGGAAGTGACCTCAGCACAAGAAGCTGTAGTAATTGGTTGTTTGGGACCATTCCTAGCTCTTTTGTAGTTCACTGCTTAAAATCCACCTCTGGGCGTTTTTTTTCTGGCTATACTGCTCAGACAAGCTCCACATGGGTTTACAGAGTGATCCTAGCAGCAAGGAACTCGAAAAAGCGACTACCTTCTGGATTTAAGTATATTTGCTTTTTTTTCACTGGAAATAGCTTCTGTTGCTCACTTTAAACTAGCCTGAACTGTCTTTTTTCTGATTACTGCATTTATTTTTAAATATGCACTTAAAGTTACATTTAGTCGAATTTAATCGAAAGTTTGCTTGTTTGTTTGTTTAATTTAACTGTGGTGGCTGCCCACTAAAGTGTGCTAGCCTGTGTAACTAATTTATCACTGTATCTGCATTTTTCTGTGTATTTCTACAAAAAAAACAAAAAAACAAAAAAATAATCCTTGTTTTCCCGCCTTTCTCGACTAGTTTAGACCAGTATACAGGCATTGCTGTATTCTGGGCTGTGGTGTAGTTCCTGTGTTGTCCATTACCTTACTTGGATAGAAGGAAGTTTCTTTGCTCACCAGTGGGAGTGGGGAGCCTTGAGCAGCCTACCTGTCCTTGGGGGAAGTGACCTCAGCACAAGAAACTGTAGTAATTGGTTGTTTGGGACCATTCCTAGCTCTTTTGTAGTTCACTACTTAAAATCCACCTCTGGACATTTTTTTCTGGCTATACTGCTCAGACAAGCTCCACATGGGTTTACAGAGTGGTCCTAGCAGCAAGGAACTCGAAAAAGTGAATACCTTCTGGATTTAAGTATATTTGCTTTTTTTTCACTGGAAATAGCTTCTGTTGCTTACTTTAAACTAGCCTGAACTGTCTTTTTTCTGATTACTGCATTTATTTTTTAAATCTGCACTTAAAGTTACATTTAGTCGAATTTAATCGAAAGTTTGCTTGTTTGTTTGTTTAATTTAACTGTGGAGGCTGCCCACTAAAGTGTGCTAGCCTGTGTAACTAATTTATCACTGTCTCTGCATTTTCTGTGTATTTCTACAAAAAAACCAAAAAAACAAAAAAAACTCCTTGTTTTCCTGCCTTTCTCGACTAATTTAGACCAGTATACAGGCATTGCTGTATTCTGGGCTGTGGTGTAGTTCCTGTGTTGTCCATTACCTTACTTGGATAGAAGGAAGTTTCTTTGCTCACCAGTGGGAGTGGGGAGCCTTGAGCAGTCTACCTGTCCTTGGGGGAAGTGACCTCAGCACATGAAGCTGTAGTAATTGGTTGTTTGGGACCATTCCTAGCTCTTTTGTAGTTCACTGCTTAAAATCCAATCCGCCTTTGCACGACTTTTCTTGGTCGTGCGCAGCGCCGGTTAAACAAGGTTAAACTTTTTCTGGCTCCACCAAGTCTGCTCTTCAATTTTTCCCTTAGAACTGTTTCTACTTGCAATCTAAACAGCCTATACTCTATCTGAAAAGCTCAGCACTTGCTCCTAAAGCATTTTTATACAGGTAAAGCACTCTTAAACAAAAGAAAGTACTTCATTCACCTAAATTCTGTTGAGTACACATCTCCCTATAGGTCCTTTCTGACTCAGTTACACAGCAATCTTTTTCACTATTTCTAGCATGTCGAAGGGTCAGTTGCTGGCGTCCTCTCCTGTTGAGCTGGTGAATCTGGGAATCTTGAGGCAATGTTACAATTGCCTCATGTACACAGACAACCCTCTCCTCCTCCCAACAAATACAAATATATGCGAGAGATGCAACTATATAGTCAAACTGGAGGCTGAGCTCTCTCAATTCAGTACTGGCAAGACCAGTCAGGAGGAGAAGGTAACCACGCACACCACAAACCCAGTCTCACATAGAACTATCACAACAGCAAACCAAACACATAAACACACAAAAACATACTCGGAGGCGCTGATTAAAAATCTACCAAAACAACAGAGGCCTCCAAAGCAGACACCCAAGCAACCACCACCTCAAGACATAGCACATGCAACACATAGTTCACAAAGTCAGTGTGCTAAACAGTCACAGCCCGTAAATCCAAACAACATGCCAGACACACTTGTGATAGGTGACTCCATAGTCAGACACACTGACGTCCCACTCACCAGACTGAACAAGGAAAATTTCACAGTAAGCTGCCTGTAGGGAGCTAGAATCCGCCACATAACACAAGCACTCAGGTCACTCCACAGCAAGTACAAATATGACTCAGTCATTGTACATGCCGGTGTGAACGACCTGAGACGTACCTCCCTAGACTACATGAAAAGAGACATAGAGGAGCTCTCTGATTATGTAGCCCGGGCCGGTATAACCCTGACCCTGAGCAGTATCTTACCCTCACCAAGAATGATGCCACAGTACAGAGACAAAATGATCAGTTTTAACAATTGGCTTAATTACTGGTGTCATTCTAAGGGGATCCAATGTCTGTCTGCTTGGGATGACATGCTTGACAAGCCACACTGCTTCACAAGGGATGGCTTGCACCTGTCACCCCTGAGCTTCCGGATATTGGCCAAGGCTCTTGCCACCCCCATAGTGCCTTTTTTAGGCAAGGCTCAAATGACAAACCTACCTCCCTAGAAAACACAAGTGGAAAAAAACTAAGGGTAATGCTGCTCAATTCCAGAAGTCTAAACCTCAAGATGCATGCCCTTGAAGCCCTCCTCAGTATGGAGAACATCGATGTCTGTGCAGTGACTGAAACCTGGTTCAAGGCTCCTGAGAGCACCCCAGCACTATCAGGTTTTACCTCATATCATGCTTTCCAGCCCCAAAACTTGGACTGAACCACAAAAGGAGGGGGAGTATCCATTTTCATCAAAGATACCCACACCTCCAGGTTAGTGGCAACGCACGAAGCATCGGAGACTATCCAGGTGCAATTAACCATAGGCAAAACTGCCTTACAGTTTGTAGCATGCTACAGACCACCCTCTCAAACTCAGGAACCCCACACAGCCTTCCTGAAGACACTGGAGAGTATGAATGTCTCTCCAAATACCATCATTTTGGGAGACTTCAACTACCCAAACATAGACTGGGAACATTACTCAAGCCCCAACACCCTAGCCCAAAGGTTCCTAGAATTCATAAACTCAAATGCAATGGAACAACTAGTCACCATTCCCACAAGAGGAGACAATATACTAGACCTGATCATCACAAACATGGGGACAAAATGCTCCACACGGAAGTATATCCCTCTTTGGTAAGATCAAACCATAAATTAATCTCACTGGAAATCCACATCCGCCCCACCCCTGCACAAAAGACCACAGTGAAGAACTTCTCAAAAGCAAACTTCACACTTCTTAAGACTATAGTGGTATCCTTCAAGGCCCCTGGGCCAGTGGAAACCACAACCCACACTGCTGAATCCTTTGCAAATGCCTTCTATGGGCACCTTCAAGAATGCATGGATCATGCAATCCCAAATAAAACCAAGACCCATTCCCCCAAAGGCAGGCGCCCGGTCTGGTGGACCCCAGCCATAAACAAACTTTACAACAGGAGGAGGAAGCTACTACATGACAGAGCAAAATCCCTAAAAGGGAAGGCGTCTCTGATCAGTACTAGCAAAAAACTACGATCACTCATAAAATCATCCAAGGCCAACTTTGAGAGAAAAATCGCAAAAGACACGAAAGACAATCACAAGGCCTTCTATAGCTATGTTAGAAACCTGGGTGGAAACTCCCAGATATGCTCAGAGTTAGTCCAAAATGACACAAAATACACTGAACCCACTGACATTGCCAACATTCTGGCAGACAGGTTCAGTGCAAATTTCTCTTCCCCTCCCCCCCAAAAGGAGAAATAACTATCCCAGCAGAGTGTAGCCTCCCTAACATCTCAGATGCCCAGGTGAGAGCCGCCCTCTCTAAAGCTAAAAAGACAGCATCAATGGGACCGGATGGTGTCCCGGGCTGTGTGCTACATGAACTCCAAGAGGAACTAAACCCACACATAAGGCTGCTGTTTAATCTTAGCCTTACTACAGGATACGTACCCAAAGAGTGGCGTACGGCAACAGTGGTCCCACTTCACAAAGGCGGTGCCTCTATGGACCCTGGAAATTACCGCCCCATAAGCTTGACGAGCCTGGTCTGCAAAGCTATGGAGAGGATCATTATGGAACTCATAAACAAAGACATTGGGGACCTACAGACATTGGATCCTACTCAATTTGGCTTTGTCAAGGGCAGATCCTGCCTTTTGAACTTGGTCGACTTTTGAAACAGTCACTAAGACCATTGATGAGGGTAAGGCAGTTCACACAGCCTACCTTGACCTTGCAAAAGCCTTTGACACAATACCCCACTCGGGCATCATAGACAAACTCACCAGCTTAAATGTAAACCCATATGTCACAAGATGGGTTGCAAACTGGCTCAAGGACAGAACCCACAGGGTCAGAGTTGCTGGAGCTATGTCAGAATCTAAGCCAGTCACAAGTGGTGTCCCACAGGGCTCAGTCCTGGGACCCCTCTTATTCGGCATTTATTTTTCCGAAGTACAGGCAAACATAGGAGGATTGTGGCTGACAAAGTTCGCAGATGACTGCAAACTGGGCGCCATAATTGATACTCCAGCGGACACAATCATCCTTCAGAGAGGCTTCATAGAAACGGATAATTGGTGCCAGAGCCATGGCCTTAAGCTGAACGCCAAAAAATGTATAGTCATACCCTTTGGGAAAAACAAGGTACCGACAAATTACCACATAGGCGGTAATCCATTAATCTGGAAGAGGTAATCAGGGACCTAGGGACCCAGGTTGACAGTAACCTCTCATTTGACACTCACATTGCCAAAGTGGTTAGGAAGACCTTCTATATTGCCCACCTTATCATGAAGGGTTTCACATCTAGATCAAGAGAGGTCATTGTGCCCCTGTACTCTTCTCTTATCAGGCCAATGATTGAGTACAATGCCCCATTTGGGATGTATCTCACCCGACACCTGCAGCAGTTGGAAAGACCCCAAAAGTTCCTCACCAAGAGGATAAAGGGTCTTAAACATATGTCATATGCTGCCCAACTGAAAAAAACTCCAGCTCTATTCAGCCGCATACCGCCTACTCAGAGGTGATCTGTGCCTGACGTACAAGGCCATGTCCAATCCTGAATTAATGGACATGCTTCACCTCAGAAAATCCAAATCCATCAGAGCCACGAGAACAAGTGACTTAAACCTCAACACAGAAATAAATAGGACGTGCTGGAGGGACAGATTCATAACCCAGAGGCTCCCTACACTCTGGAACAGAATCCCAGTACATGTTAGGCAGAGCCCCTCACTGACTGTATTCAAGAGAAATCTTGACGAGTGGATGAGAGATCGTAGGTTTACCCCGGGGGTCATCTCTGTGTCACTACTAGACAGAGGCATAGTAAACTAAACCCAAAAAGGGCATAGTATTCTCATCCTAAGGGGTGGTGTAAGCCACATACACTCTGGCTAGGCTTATAAATGCCTTAGGGCAGATAGCCTAGTACGAACCTATGAACCTATGAACCTATATATATATATATATATATATATATATATATATATATATATATATATATATAGAACTACATAAGAACTAACTGTATATTAGTCAAATAAACCTAACTACAAAATTACACTAAAACTACACTACTAAAGGCCAAAGCCCACACTAGCAAAGAAAGGCCACTAAAACTAACGAGGCCCAAAAAGATAGTACTATTCTGGATAAGGGAAATACTAAGCAATAGAGTAGATTTGAAATATATGAAAAATTTTTAAGAAAAACTTGCTAAATTGTTGAAAAAATCTCGAGCAGAGCTGGAAACCAAGAGATCCGTGCTGCGGCAAACTAGATCTGAGGTAATTCCAGCAATGCATCATGGGATAAGGGGCTTGGTCTCAAGCTACTGGTAATCTTTGAGCTTTGCTAAACAGCAGTGTCGGAGCCGAGGATCGGCTCTGAACCCATCAGTGAAGAATGAATGGCGAGATTGAACAACTTCACATCAGAAGTTAAGAATGCCTTCCATATTAACTATACAGGCATGTAGTTTTAGGAGTGCATTGTTTTTGAAGGGTGTATGAGCATATATATTTATGGATTCATTACTTTTGCAGGGTGATTAAGGAAACTGAGATGAAAGACAAGCATGGGTAGGACTATAATTGGAAGGCATGCATTTATCCACTAGACACAAATGCCTTTTTTCTGGGTTATATGGGAGCACTTTATGTTTAAGTGACAAAATATAGACTGAGTGAATATAAAACAGGACTGCAGATTGAAACATTTTAATAGCTCATAACCCTAACCCTCTCCCATGCTGCCAAATCTTATTACTGCTACACATTAGGTATTGTGCTTACTGTAGGTTAATTATTAATTGTAAGCCACAGATGAATGCTGTTTGCTACAAGAGGCAAGTTACATTATAACTAAAGTGTTCGTATGTGACACTTAAGTTGTTTCTGCTGCTACATATCCAAAATGCTGGAACATGAGTTTATTAAATATCTAGGACTAACTATGTGCTTTTATTGATGGAGACATGCTGAGTCAGAGAGGACAGACAGAAAAATGTGGATGAGTGCTTGACAATATGATAAGTGAGCAGGCATGTTAATTTATAAACTGTTAGACTTGTGTTTTCTGTGCATCATTTATAGGTTCATAGGTTTGTACTAAGCTAACTTCCCTTGCGAGCCATTTTAAGCCTAGCCAAGTATCCCTTGTGAGACTCATACCCTGCACCTTGTGTTTGTAAGGCAAACACCTTAACCATTAGGTCACCCTCCCAATGCAGTTATTGTAAAAACCACAGCAGAATCGCATATGGCCCCTGACATCCTGCCTAGTTTACTTCTGTTCAAGTGTAGTTTTATTTATCATTATTGTTTTTTTTAATTTAATGACAGCTAACATGCAATGATACAAATATAGTTCTGGTGTAGTTTACACCTAAATGTTTATTTTAGTTTCACTATATATCAAGATCTTCCATTAAAAATTCTTTTTTTTTTGCTCCTCCTTCCCATTAGGAATGTGCCCATTGGCCACAGCTGATACAACATTAATATACATGCAGAGGAGAGAACAAGGTCATGCAGGGGTTACAGTCATTAGAAGTTGTGCATACTTTGAGAGAAAGGTTTGCCAGAAAACAGATGAAGGCTAACAAACACCGTTATGGCTTTCTTCCAGTATATCATGTAGCACAAACATTTCTGATATGCTTCAATGATTGTATCTAATGCTATAAAGCACAGTAAAATGCCTAAACTTGTTGAAGATGCCAATAAAACTAGATGCAATGTATGTGAACAATATTGTCACAAACAAACCACAAACAGGTTTTACCATTCAATAATTAAGAAAGATAGGGCTCCTTTTAACCTGTTTTACCATTACTAATTTTACAGCTGGTCAAGAATTGCCTCCTCTGCAAAGCTAGAACAAAACAACTATCTTCCTTCTAAACTTCAAGGATTTACATGTTCTTTTCCTGACATTGAAGTGGCAGAGATAAGAAA
Source organism: Protopterus annectens (assembly GCF_019279795.1). NCBI lineage: Eukaryota > Metazoa > Chordata > Ceratodontiformes > Protopteridae > Protopterus > Protopterus annectens. The sequence continues at coordinate 636,593,468 of NC_056726.1, read as the reverse complement.
CAAGTATAGGATTGCCAGCTGGTGCATCTTTACAAACTTTATTATTTTTCATCCTACAGCATAAATAAATGTTACCACATATTGTCATGCAGCATGTAAACACACTGAAATGCCTGTCTTCTCCAAATTCTGCTTCCTCCATCCCTCAGTATTAGCTGAAATGCAGGCGTTGACAAACATTTAACATTGCCAGCAGCTGTCCTTCTGCCTGAGCCTAATAGAAGACAGAAGGTCCTCATACCTCTCCCTCTTATGGGGGGATGAAAGCCCAAAAATAGGGACAAATTTTAACTATTGCTCTTATAAACTTAGAAATTTGTAAAAATAACAGGATTCGTCTTAGCGTGCATTTTCTTTAAACTTTTTAATTATAAGAAGCCCAAAACTTAAGTGCATGTCATTATTTAGTCACTTTAATCCTTAGTGATTCGCCAGAAAAATTACAAATTTTAGGTGGAACAGAAGAAAAATATGTGGTGAAAATCTGTTCAACTGAGAGAAATGATGGTCCTTATTTACTTCTTTATTTGTTTGGTAAGTGGGTAAATACAAAGGCCCATAGAACCCTTTTCTGATATCACCTGGGGCATAAACAAATAAGAATATGCAAACAAATGAGAGTAATAATAGAGAATACCTAATGCACTAACCAAAATATGTTAAACAAAGATAATATTTTAAAGAATTGAATGATCAAACAACAGTTAGCTGTAAGACAAGACCACAATATAAAATAAGGTAAATTAGTAGAGGGCTGGTCCTAGTGACCCGATAAGTAACAAGGTATGTTCTGTTTTTCAGTGATTCTTTAACTAAGTTTCATTTGATTCATTCAAGGACTGCTCCAGTTTTCCTGATCTCAACTAGTCCAGAGAAATCCTTGGCTTAAAAGGATAGAGAATTACATAGAGGAGATGTTTGTGTTATAAAAGCTCTTCTGCCTCTTTTAGTACATGTTCTAAGTATGATTATTGTAAGTTACTTGGGAAGACAAGTGCAATTCTCTAGCAATCATGTAAATAAAAATTCAGCAGCTACAATGATGGTAGTATCAAACAGAATGAAACTTAACAAGAAAATTACCAGGTGCCTGGCTAGTGACTTTTATTGCAGTAAACTAAAGAAACCTCTAATGGAGAGATATAGTCTCTAGTCTTGCTGGGCATGCAGTCAGTGACCCAACTTTTGTCTCAAATTCAGAAGCCATCCTCCCCTCTTTCCCAGTACCCCATGAATGCAAGTCACCAGAATGAGGCAAGAAACAGCATCTATCAACTTATTTCCTTGAACCCGCAAAGTATCAGGCCATTTCAGTATTTCTTTATATTAATTAATGTGAGGAATGCTTTTCCTGTGTTATTACCAAACCTGATTCCTACATAAACCACATTTCTAAATATTTTATGTCTTCAAGGCTGACTGTAACAGCTATGCTGTCTGATCATAGTACTTTTCAAATTAAGAGTATTTGGAAAATTGCCTCAGGGGTCAAATCCTGACTATTGACTATTCTGTTTTGCAGAAGCCCTAGTCTGGAGCAGAATGGTGGATACAGACGTGCTTTATTAGAGTAGTCAGTCTTTCATAGCCCCCTACTCTTTTAGTCTTTAGAGTTGAGAGACACAGTGCAGCATCATAGCCTGTGTTGATGGAGATGCGTGTTATAAATGTAGATCCCTACTGTCCCTTGTGGTGCATGGTACATGCTTTATGTTTCACTCTCTGTACATGTTGGCATGGGATCTGCTTATTGGCAATTAAGTCTGTTGGAGTAGATACCAAGAGATTCAGTATTAGTCAAAGTCAAGTCAAGTCAAAGAAAACTTTATTGTCATTCAGTACTACACAGCAGTGCAGCTAAACGGAATAACAATGCTTCGTTCTCAATGCAAGAAACAGTTGCACATATAGACAGAGAAAAATTAATAAAATATCACAGCAGAAATGTAATAATATTAATATTAATATTACTCTGGAGGTCTGAGATGACTGGAATCTGCTTAGGCTTCTCACAGCCACCCACTGAAGGATTTCTGACATCTCAGTCTCATTCTCAAATTTTCGATCTTCATCATGATCAGTAGTAATACATAATGCAGCATCTGTACTATATGTGCTGTTTAAACAGTAGAAGGTACTCACTTTTCAACTCTTTCTTTATACTCCCATTTTTTCAATGACCTGGTAAAGTTCTCCTTTGGGACCACCAAGAACCTTCCAGCGGCTCTATGTTTCTGTCCACCACCCTATATATTCTGAAGAGAGAGGTAATGAAGAGTCAGGTAAATACCAGCTTCCAGAGTAAAGCAGCTGTAATTCTCCCAAGTTCCATAAAGAACCCAGCCATGGAATACATTCAGTGCAACACTTATGATCTTCTGTCTGTACACCATCAAGATGACAGAGAACTCACTTGGCATTTGTTTTTCATTTCAGCTGTGGTATTAATAATTACACAGCCAGATCTAATCCTATCCCTTTTATCAAATAATGTATTCTTATGTATTACACAGATTTTGATGACACATAAACACTGCTAAATTTGCTAAGCCTGATATGCTCCCAACCTGTTGGATTAACTGAGCTCGTTTCTGTCTCCCCCATAAAAACTACTTTACATTTATCCCCTTGGAAGCCTGCGATTCTTTAATGTATCCTAGTATATCTCCAGGAAAGTTGTTTCACTCATCTATCACCTTTTCTGCTATACTATTTTAACTCATTTCTCCTTAGCCATGCAGGTTTTTTTTTTTTTAAATATGGTAACAATATGGACCTCAGTTCCCTAAGGTTCTAAAAACTTTGTCATTCCACCTCTGTAAATCAGAGAGCTGGAGCCCTGATGGCAGCCTCAATGACTTTAATTCAAGTAGAGTCTGCCAGGTAGACAATGACTGGTATAGTCTCACTCATTATATTGAGAAGGTGGTTGCCAGGTCCTACTGCCTGACTGATAAGTGAAGACTTCGACCTGCTAAGCAGAGTATTCCACTATAACCAAAAGAAAGGAACATGTGAATACACACTTATAGAGCCAGGACTGTACAACCTTCCTAGACTCTCCCCAGGATGATTGACTCCCAGCAGTCAGCTTTTGCACCCCCCCCCCCAAATAAATAATAGTGGACATATGACTGAAGGCTAACTAACGTGAAGGGAACTGCATGGAATGTGGTGCAGTTGAGTACAGATAGAACTGAGTTGATTGTTCACTGTAGGGGACTGATGACCAGGCAAGTAAAGGCCAAAAAAAATGTTCCAGAAAATGTTAGGTAATGCCCCATCTTCCTTTCTTTCTTTAAGAATATATATCAGTCTCTTCTGATATTTTTTTATCCAAATTCTAGAACAATTCATGAAAATTCAAAGTTATTATCATTCTCTGAACTCACTCTATTCTGCCTATGTCCTTCTGGAGATTTTCTGTTAGGAATAGCATACAATACTCCACATGGACTCTTCTCCATCCACAAAAATAAAAGCTTCCCTATTTCAAGTAATGCTGCCTCCTCTAATGCATTTATTTCATCAGTTATGCTTATCTCATTGCTGCCTGCTCTTTTTGTTATAATTGAAGTTACATTTATTTCCCTTGATAACATCTATGAGATATTACACACATGAACCATTTTTTGGTTCATAGGTGTGTACTAGGCTAATGGCCCTGGGGCCTTTACAAGCCTAGCCCATAGGATTGCCCTGGCATCGTGCCACCCAACCTTAGTTCCCAGTGCCTCTGTCGAGTAAAGCCACTGAAGTGATCCCTGTGGTGAATTTTCTATTTCCCATCCACTCATCAAGATTTCTCTTGAGGGCCAGTGAGGTGCTCTGCTTGACATGTATGGGAAGTCTATTCCATAGCATGAGCAGCTTATGGGTTATAAACCTCCCCCCAACATGTTGTGTTGATTGTGGTAATGAGGTTGAGGTCTCTGGAGCATGTGGTGCAGAGGGATTGAGATTTCTTTAGATGTAGCATTTCTAATAGAACTGGGTCAGACATCCATGCATATGGACACAATCACACAACAGCAAACATTGTATTATATATCTACAAAGACACAAACACACATATATAAACACACACACACACACACACACACACACACACTCGTACACACACACATACACACACACACACACACACACGCACATTCACATACATATCATAAGATACTAATGTTGATAAATCAGTCTCTGTGTCTGAGTTTGATTAAACTCAGATTTTTTTATCGGAGATAAAGAAAATGAGAACAAACATAAACAGAAACAACCTTGTTCACCGATCTGTTCAAAATGGTTTCAGACACTGTTTTATCTTTTTAATATAAAGTCTATGTTAATAGTTCAGGACAAAATTGTCTTTTCCAAGAAACAAATCAGTGCAGAGGTAAGCAATTTAAACATACATATTACTTTCTGTTAGTAACTCTCTGTTTTGCCTTTATCAAAACTCACTTGGCATTTTGGTAGGGTAACTCTCCAACAATCTATTTTTTTTGGCTCAGACTTTTTTCTTCACTAATGCCCACTGATGTCTCCATTACTTTGTTGGACTGTTTCTCTTCCAAAATACATACCCTGAGTTCTTTTAATCTTATGTTGACCCTCTTTCTTAGGCTCACAGCCTTAGTATACTATTTGGCCTTAGTACACAGTTTATCTTTTAACAAGTCCCAGCATGCCTATCTCCTTCTTCCTGGCCTCTGCCTCTAGCTCTTTAACCCTGGTTAGAGCTCACTCCAAGGCTTTCCTCTTGATTGCACCTGCTATACTAGCAAGTCTCTTTTTAAAGAGGGTTTAAAATTTGTTACTTCTCCACTTTGTAAGGTTAGGGGCTCAATCAAGTTCTAAACATCACCCTACTATAAATTGTATTGCCCCACATCACTTTGGACATATATTCCTACATAATTATGTAGTAAATACACATATATTTAGTTCATAGGTGTACTAGGCTAACCACCACTAAGGCCTTTTTAAGCCTAGCTATGCATCCCGAATCTCTGATAAGTTCTGGTTCCCTTGATAAGTGTAAGCAGGGGCTTGGGAAATAAAACATTTTCAAGCAGGTGCCTGGGTAATAAACCATTTACAGGCTATCTGAGCCCATTAGAGACATACATGTCAAACCAGTATGCCATATCAGGCATAATCATCAACAGTTTAGCTGCAACTTTTTTATGACATTGAAACTACTAAAACTTTCTTAAACCTTCCATACTAAATTACTCAGTCAAAATTAAACTAAATGTTTACAAGCAATACTGACAAACACAAACTATGTCAATCCTCCATGAAATCTTAATCCACTTTAAAAACATTCCTTAAACCATCCTAAACTTAATTGCAAATTAACACTTTTACTATCTATATATATATATATATATATATATATATATATATATATATATATACATACATATACATATATGGATCCGCATTTCTTTGTCAAAATAAAAAACACAAAAAGGAAACACAAAAAACACTGTTTTGCAGGGGGCCAAGCCCCCCTGTGCCCCCCACACCCCCACTACTTAAATATACTAACACCGAGATCACACTACAGTAGGGACACAGGTAAATTCCCTTTTCCTCACTGTAGTGTGCTTCGGTGCTGCAGAGTTTCCTGTTTTGTTTCTTTACCGGTTCGTTGAACCGATATTCATGAAAGTGCACTTTTGTTTAAGTGCACTTTCGCGTAAGTGGGCCTCTACTTTTCTCTTTGCACATAATCAACTAAGAACAATAATGCCAGCAAATGCCAACAAAAATCCACTATCTAGAAATGAAATTCCTCCTCAATAAAAACAGAAAAGAACATAAGATGACTAGTCAATCAGAATATAGCATTACTGTCAAACCTGACCTAATTCTTCCAGAGAGTCATAAATGCCACATCTGTGATCATGGTCAAGCTAGCACTATAGACAATCCATGCACAATTAGCAGCAATGCTAATCACATACACATCTGGTTAGGCTGTACAGGATGATAAGACTCTATTTGTAGCTGCAGCATACACCTGTGGGTAGATTATGCCAAAGCACTTCATGACCACATCTCCCTAGACCTCCTAGCTCAACAAGAGCAGACAAATCCAGAAATATATTATTAGTAAGCGCCAACCTTCCCCACATAATAAACACATTCATGATAGGAATGTTTACTCTCAGGGACTTGAACACATGTTAGCATGAACAGAAAAAGACACATGAATGGAATTTAAACACCCACCTAGGCTGCTTATATATTCTGGACTAATGTATTAGCAAGGCATTCCATACAGAAATTACAGTCTACAAGAGGATACCAGAGGCATGGACTTATATAACTAAGTTATCAGATTACAGGCCATTTCAGAAAGCTAAATTAAAGACAGTACTGTATGCTATAAAACAGTATGGTAAAAAATCTGTTAAATATTATTAGTGAAAGTTTTATGCAGTAACAGTTCTTACTATTTATCCAAGAAAATAAATTGCAAACAGTAATGATGAAGTCTTGCAGCATTCAGAAGTACAGACACAGTAAATGACGTCAGCTGAAAATAGACACGTGTATGACAGTTGGTGGAAAATAGTATGCTGAAGCACCCTGAGAAATTATTTTGTATAAATTACAACCTGAGGGTAAAAAACTCAACAGTCAAGATTAATTTTATAAAGGTGAAGAAATGTAAAAGAATGCTGAGGAATTAGTACAGTGTTGGATTACTACTTTAGTTTTATTTGAGTTTATGACAGGGAGAAAAATGCCACTGAGGTTTGTGTTTGATTCAGAATAAAATTACAGCCTTTTAACTTCATTGTAGTACACTATCAGTTTTCTTACAGACTTAGAAGAATTTATTTATTAGTAACATTGGTTTAGTTCACTATAGTACATTAGTAGTTTGGTTACAGACATACCACACTGTATTCATTAGTAACACATTATTTAATGCAGATAAATGTGATAAAGTCAGGACAACAAACAGTGCTATCAGTTTATAACTATTAAAGCTGCAGATGTTATTTTAAGAACCTGATACTGCTTTTTTGTATTTTTATAGATATTATATACTTCATTTACAAGTTTATTAAAGGTTCAATATATTTTGTCCACAGCCTTGTCATAGGGTCATGATTATTGGATTGGAAGCCAAATCCTTTGTAATAGAGATTAAACATCATGGTTATTAGGGTGGCTTCTCCACTACCTAAGCAGTGACTGGGACATTGTAGAGTAAGGCATAACTGTGGCAAGAGCTATGGTGCACAAGTCAAGTATTGAAAAAAAGCCAAAATCACCAAAGCCAGAAGTGTAGATTATTGTTTTTTTTCAATGCTTCTTTAAATATAAACAACTAAGCAGATTATTCAGCATGATAACTTAATTTATGTAAATGTGTTTCAGTTATCTAAAGAAAGTATTCTTTAGAGTTAAAATATGTATACAACAGGTGTGCATTTATGCACATTAAAGTCAAAGCAAGTATGCAGTATATTCAGGCAAATTAGTGACATCAGAACATTAAATATTTCAAGCTCAAGCTTCAACTTCAAGTTATGTTTTCAGACAAATGTATAACAATACCAAGTTTCAGTTCATGTTTTTATCTGTATTCAAATGATATTGGCAGGAAAGGTACTCCTTTAGTTACTTTAGTTAGTTTCCAGAGTACAATATTTATACCCAGCTATTTCAAATGTTCAGTATAAATATGTATCATTTTAGTGCAAATTTCAGTCAGATTTCAGAATAAAACATTCATACTCAGTTATACATTTCTAATAGCATTACTAGACAGTTTACAGCATGCATAAATAGTATGAGTATATAATTAAAATAGACTTTGCAGAATTACATCACACCTCACATTATTCAGTCATTAGTTTAAGGGTAAAGTAACAGAATTATTTGTAACAGGCTAACCAAAATAAGCTATCTAAAGAATAAGTAGAAATAGTTATTTAATATACTCAAATGATGATAGATCGGGTTTAATTTGTTAATTTATTACAGAATACAGTGCGTATTATTGTACATTTGACAGAAAGTTAAAAAGGTACTGTCAGGGTATGCAAAGGTGATGATCTGAAATGTAAAAAGCATAGGTTTTAATAAATGTACTTCTATGTTTAAGACACAAATTAAAAATGTAGACGTCTATCACAGCACATAGGGATTAAAAATTAATGTACAAGATTATTAGTTAACAGTTTAGCAAATGTAGCTAAAGACTTACCAAAGCAAGTAAATACAGTACATGATAATTATGCTTTGAGATACAAGTGTATAAAGTTAATATGGATCTTGTTACATAAAATATTTAATACGAGTTATAGGACACATTAAAAATGCCCAGGTATAATTAAATCATAAAAATACTTCAATCCAAAAGATTTTTAGATAATTTACAGACCATGAATATTCAAATGACAGCTAGTGGTCAAAATTAAAATTTCAGGTTTATTTACCAGATAAAGAAAAATTATTTTATAGCTGTTATGTTAGTTCTAGTTATAATTCCAGTATCCTCTGCAGATTATATTAATAGATTTACAAAGTAATTACAGAAGCAAATTCTAGTTTAGTGATTTCAGAGATAATTGTTCCAGAATAAATCCTACATAAACACAGTTAGTAAAATAAACCTTGCATAGGTCTGAAATGTAAGGTTGGGCCTGTGTCTTCATTTTATATTTCATATTTTAAAGTAACTGCAGAAATAGATCCATGTTATGGGACCTCAGGAGCAATTGTAAGATCAGGTTTCATGTAAATGTAGCTTGTTAGACATAAATACAGTATTGTCTTTGCATAGGCCAGGAAATGCAGCCATATTAAAGCAGGTTTGTATCTTCGTTTTATATTCTACATTTTGCTTGCAGTCTCACTGAAAGCAGTTTCAATATAAAGTAATAATTCTGTACAATTTAATAACCCTCACTCAGGAATACTAATAAGAATAAAATGTGCTAACAGAATGTGCACTACATTAAGTACAAACATGTCTTGTTTAGATAGGATGAGGCTTGGAACCGAAGGTTAAAGAGACATGTAGAACTTGTAGAACAATTTCAGGGCTTTGGCATTATTATTAGGAGAAATACTTCAGACACAGAAGTCAGTAAGTTAGTTTGAGCTGATGTACAGAAAGTCATAGCAGTGGCAGTCCACAGAAATTTGGAACAGACACTCAAGATGGAGTGCAGCAGGAATAATTCTGAGTACAGAATTTATGGACAGTATAATGAGTGCAGAAGCTACAGACGTAATTCAGTCTATTTCAATTTATCAGCACTGTTATTGGAGACAGTAAGATTTGATTCGGATATTGCTGACATCTACCTCCAGTGCATGTTGCTACTATATAATAAGACAGTGTAATACAGTCTATTTCAGTTTACCAGCACTATTATTGGAGGCAGTAAGATTTGATTTGGATATTGCTGACATCTACCTCCAGTGCATGTTGCTACTATATAATAAGACATTGTAATTAAGTCTCTTTCAAGTTTATCAGCACTATTTAAGACAGTAAGACTTCATTCGAATATTGTTGACATCTACCCCCACTGTATGCTGCTACTATATAATAAACCAAAATCTGGGACATAAAGGAGAGACTGGCACTTTTTCAGCACAGTTCTGGGTAATTAAGAGATAACGACATTCATTCCAACCATAGTCCAGTTTCTTCCAGTTGTTTCCAATTTATTTCCAGTATTTTACAGTCCTTTCAATTTTTACAGTTAATTACACCACTGAAGTGCTGAGAAAGTCATAAAAAGCTATTCACTGGAATGGAATGCAGTTGCATACTGAAAACCAAGTTATAAAATGATATCCTATGTCAGAATTACATACTGACAATCACCAATGATCATCTCAGGTATGCAACTGATTGCAAATTCCTTGCACTTGTGTAGGAATATTTTAGATTTTTGCCACAGAAGGAGAAATATCATTTCTATCTAGTCATCAGTGACCAGTGATGCTGTTATATGCTAATTTTTATGCAATGCAGGAATACAAAAATAGGAATTTCATTTTATAAGCCGTTTTAGTTAATGTATGTGTACTGTATATTTATTTTTGACCATATGAATGGTTGTGAATGGGAGGATACGACAGATAAAAAGGGAAAGCAAGCAGAGAGTGGGCCAAAAGGAGATTCAGAAATCATCAGGGTAGAGATGGAAAAGGACCATGTCTCTCAATTTCTTATCTAAATAGTATTGTTATCTTAATTCTTTTACAGTTTTTCTAATGAAATTATGAATCATATGACAAAATAAAACAGTTCCTAGAATGACCAATTGAAGCAAATCATTTGTGTACATTATGAACTATGTTGTAAAGTTATTTATTTTTTTATTTATTTTTAAAAGAAGTCAGAGATGTAAGAGGTTAATAAGAGTAGTAGGTTAAGTTGCAGAGGAAGATGGACATGATTGACAGGATGTGGGGTAACACACTGAGGGAGAGAGAATACAATGGTGAAAGAGACATGAGGCTGTGACGCCCGTGCACTGGCCTAGCAATCAAGGAGCCTCAATCCTCACCACTAACACCAGTGAGGGGTGTCTACATAGGGGAGGATAACAAATACATGCACAGTAAAGTACAATTTCCCACAGAGACCACAGTCAGTCTGGGGCTGGTTTCTCCCTTTCTCTCCAGATCCCCAATAAGACTCCCCACTGACATAGCTATAGGGTCCAGATCTCAACCTAGTGGGCAAGCTAAAACCTCCAGCACCCTCTCTGTCCAACCAGTGCTTTGTGTCCCTGCCCAAGTAGCTGACACACACACACTTTGAGATATGAGTTATATACAAACACACAGACACTCCTGTGAAAGGCTGACACAGATTCTCCAGCTGTGCCCCCTTTCTGCCCAGTCTAAAAGTTAGTACCAGCTGCTACCACCCACTATTTATCAGCTACTAAATAGCCCATTACTAAAGGGTGTCCAGTTATTACTGTGCAATATTATTATCCAAATGTTAAGTGCAATTCAACAGTCAAGGCTTATTTGGAGTGACTTGGACAGTATCACTATATACATGCAATGTACTCTAGAGCTTAAATTATTTCTACACAAAACAACCACAGTTGAAAAGTTTAAAGCTATTTAATAATAAATAATAAAAACACAAAACAATACTTCTTACTACACAGTGCTAATCAAGAGTTCAGAGATCACAGAGAAATACTTAATACAGTAGAAAAGTTCTGACATGGATACAGAAAAAAGACTAATCTAATCTTCCTATTTCCTAGCTATATCTAAGAGAAAACACAGTTCTAAAATAAACTTACATATAGGCAGTAGCCGCGGTGGTGCAGCGGTAATGTTGTCACCTCATGGCAAGAGGTTCTCCCATTTGATTTTCAGCTGGAGCGCCTTCTGTGTGGAGTCTGCATGTCCTCCCCATGGTCGAGTGGCATTTGAAAGACATGCGTGAATGGGCATGCCTTCATTGAAGGTTGGGCATCGGGCTGGCACCTCGGCACCATAAAAAAAAATCCACTGCCAATCATTAGGGGACCAGAATTCTGCTGTGGTGAGCCCTAACTGGGAAAATCCGAAAGAAAAACAACAACATAGAGCATAGGCTGCGCTGGTGAGCTGGATGTTCTCAAGACAAATGCAAAATGCTCTCTGATTCTCTCTCTTTAAATGATAACACAGTGCTTCTTCACATTATATCATTCTTAACATTTTTTTGTTTTCCCAGGCTAACAGAAACTCAGAGGTTAATAGCCCTTTTGATCTTGCAGCTGGTCAGAAAGCCAGAGCAATAAAATAAATTATACACGTAAATTCTAGCCATTAACTCTGGCCTCAAAACAATAGGAAGAATTCCTTCATTTAGACATCTCGGCTGTGAGTTTTGACATCAAACAATTACTCAATGCTTGACTTATCAGCTTTCCTACAGAGTGCACTGTTGTTACATTTTTGCAGTTCCACATTTGACACAATTTTCCCATTTAAGAGAACAAGACTGTGCCTTATATTTATATTTATTAATGACAGAATTATTTACAAAATTCTACCTTGCTAGGCTGGCAGCCTTTACATATCTTCACAGAGGCAAACAGAGATCAGATAATGATAAAGGGTGAAAAATATAACACAACAGAGGTAGGTATAGACACAAACATGAGAGGAACACTGGGTTTGGGGATAAGACTGGGTGTTCAGAGATGTATTCTCTGTCAGCTTTGACAAAGTGGGTTGTTAGTCCTCATCCTGTGAGCTATCACCAGTGGGTCTTATCTTGGGAACTGCAGGCAGTGATGGGAAGAGAATAGACTTAACAAGTTACTAGAGAATGGTCTCAGTATATATGATGTGGGCACTGAACTTCATATCCAGTATCTCCTCTACAAGCTCTACCAGTACCTGACAGGTGACAAAATTATTGTATCCATTGACACTACTCTACCACCTGTGGGGGAATGACAGTCCTTGCTATAATGGCCAGTCCAGGTCTCTGTGTAGCTGCTAATAATAATAATAATAATCATAATAATAATAATGATAATAACCACAGAAATGGAGAGGATTTTAAAATAAAAACAAAAAGGATATGGCCAGAGAGGGTGGAGTAGAGACATGCAAAAATAATAAAATTGCATTTTTAATTATTTTTCCCACTCATAAAATATAGTTTAGGATAATAATACTTTCATTATAGGAATGCACAATGATTTTAACATTTTAACTACTTTACTGACAATTTCATTAGTTTAATAATTTTGACAGTTTAAATTAGCCCTTGAAAACAGCAAACCTTCTATTTTTGTAGGGGTGACCACAGCCATCTTAGCAATTTCAGTGCATGTATTATTTATGTATTTATTTATTTATTTGTCTTTGTTTACCGGGAAAGTCCAACGGGATAATACCCATTTTCAGCAGAGGCCCGGAGAGAAATGCTCTATTTGCTTACATTGCATTTTTCAAAATTCCAGTTAAATATGGAGTTTGTACACAAACAGATGAGCTACTTCAACAGTTATATGGAAAGCAGCATGCAGAATCAACATTCCAACTTTGCACACTCATACTAATTCCACCATGTATTATGAGTAATGACAGATGTTGTCTTGCTGTATAAATTTAACTTATCAGTATTTTATTTGCTACCTGTCATGATTCAGACATAGAAATCTTTCAAAACATAAGCTATACTTACCCCAGCACTCTCTTAGAATCTCAGCTCTATCCTTATGCATCTCCTGATTCCACCCAATCTTTGTAGGAGCAGAAGATAAAGAAAGAGCAGAATAAAAAGTTGAATGATGGCATGCATTGGCAGGATGTATGGATAAGCAAAGTCTTCTATATTTACTGTATGAAGAGGGAGACTCTGCTTTAACTTCTGCCTCCATCAGTGAAGGTCAAATTTTTGGTGACTTTAGTTACTTTAGTGATGGCACTATTCTCCCATGAGTGGGATATCAGTAGTATGAGTGACAGCCTTGGCCAAACTATACTAGGCATCAGGCTTGTACTGAGATCTAGTATTGCTCTCTGGAAGAAGCACGTGGCTGTATTTTTTAATGTGAATATCCAAGAATATCATGGACTTCTCCAGATACCACCTCTGTGCTCTAAAAGGAGCACTACATTTACATTTATCAGCTATCAGTGTTTGTCTTTCAAAGATGTCAGGAAAAATAGTAATTAGTATAGAGGAGATTCTTGCATCACTAAGCAATATCAGTGGTTCAATAGGCAGGGTACTTATATTTGATGCAGAACTTTGTGTGTTCTCTTCCCACACCAGGAAGCTAGATTTCGGAACTCCTGAGTGCATGCTTCTTCAGATGTGATATAAAACCTAGATCCCATCTGCTTGAGCTGGTGGTACCTGTTGAAAAAGTGTAGATGGTTTATTGCTAACACATCATAAAATACATCATAACTGATATTTGATGCAGAACTTTGTGGGTTCTCTTCCCACACCAGGAAGCTAGATTGCTGAACTCCTGACTGCATGGTCCTTCAGATCTGATGTAAAACCTAGGTTCCATCTGCTTGAGCTGGTGGTACCTGTTGAAAAAGAGTAGATGGTTTATTACTAACACATCATAAAATACAACCAATAAATTAAACAATTCAAAAACATACTTTATATCCACAAAAATATTCATAAAAATATAATTTACCCTCCCCACCCTTTATTCCACAACTATTTTTTTTAATTTTTGTTATTGCACTATGTTCACTCCAAATTTGATTATATAATCAGTCATTGTATGTTAAATTCTAGATAATCCATTAAGTCCCACTATCAATTTGTCAATAAATTCACTGTCATTTTTTTCCTTTTATGCTCATACAAGTTATACATAATCATATTCATATTCACATTTGTAAATATATAATTTTTATGTTTTCACACAATTTTTTTTTGTTCTTTCACATTTAAAAAAAGTTCCATTCCCCTCTCCCACATTACAAGCATTGCACAATTTATCATAAATATGCTTGTAGTTCATTGCACTCTTAACTGACAATCTGCCCAACATTAATCTCCATAGAAAATCTTGAATTACTTTAAAAAAATTAAATCTCTCCCTTCATCTCTAAATGCTTTTTGTATATTTTATCTTTATTCTCCCATTCTTTGATGTAATAATATTCATCTTTTATATGTTATACCCTTTCCTTTCCCTTTGCACATTGCCCAGTTCATTTACCATCTTTCCATTAATTCTGTATAATCCTTTTCTTTTTGTCTAATTATTGATCTCCAATACATATTTGTTTTTAGTTAAGCACAACCTGTCTGAGAACAATTAATCATTTTCAAAATCCAAAATAAGTGCAAAGATGTTGAGGAAAACATGGCGTTAATTAGTATTAAACCTCCAGCCTTTTCTTCCCTTACAATACAAAATGCCTCTTTTATTAGGTTCAACAACCTTGAACTACATATGATTGAAAACATGATTTCTAATGACTTTTTTCCAAAGAAAAATGAGAAAAGATAAACGTCACCCAAATATCCTAATTTTTATAAAATATTTTAAGAATCAAAAAACACTTTTTCTTAGAAGATAACATGAATGTTTTTCACATACTGGTACTACTTCTAGTTATATCTAGAACTTATTTCCATTAAAAAATAACATTATTTATTTTCCTAAAAATTCATCCACAATACTTGTAATTCTGCTTAGAAAAACAAATGCCTGCAATTTTAACTATATCTCCAAAACCTATGTAGTTGTTTTTATTAAACTTCAAACCAACATTTTGCAAATATCTTTCTACTAAAAAATGCATCTTCAGATCATCATTGTCTATTTGTTATAACGAATAAGTCCTTTGCATAAACCATATAAACAGGAATCTTTACATGACATTGATAAATAACTGATCCTCCTTCTGCACATTGCATCACCTTACCTACAACAGAATTCATCATTAGCATAAACAGCATTCTAAGAATCCAAAAGAAGGAGGCAGAAGTGAAACCAAGATTCTTTTATTCAACAACAAAGAGCGTGTTCGTCCAAATTGCATGGACTTCATCAGAAAAACAACATTCTACTTAAGAAGCACCCTTGTTTAACCCCTCCCAATTTTTATTGTATTACTAAATCATCACTTTATAATTATTTATTATATGTTTTTCCCATTAATACATTTCTTATGAAATCCATATTGAAATAAAATCTCTATTATTTTTTATGACTAATACTATCTTTGTATCACATGCTACAGTCTTCCAATCATTTTCCTCACTTATTATACTATTTATTACTTCTCTAACAGTAAGCAACTTTACCAATAAGCAAAGTATCTTTCAAATCTTTACCCTGAATGCCAAAAATGCCACCATATAATAAATATTTTAAAATTTTGCTGACCCTTGTTTGCAAAATTTTCATAAATAACTTTTTATACATGGTAGTTAAATTCAATGGTATCCAGTTATTTGCATATTTTCAGTCACTTTTCTTATAAGCAAATTTCAGAATACATCCACATACCTTTTTAATTATAAATTCCTTGTTCAAACCAAAAATTCATAATCTTAATCAAAATTTCTATTTTATATTCCCCTAATGCTTTATAAAATGCACACCCTATACCATCAGGACCTGGCATACCCTTCCTTTTTACATCTTGCAAAAAACATTTTCCAGTTTTTGAATTTCAATATTTTAACCATTTTGTCAGCTAAAACTTTGCTTATTTTTAACATTCCACTCTTCTTTAAGCCTAATCTGTAAACCACAATGTCACATTTCTATATATTTCTCTATAGTATTTTCAATACTAGTCACAGGACGCATTTCGTTGCCATCTTGTAAAACAATATTTCTCATTCTTTCATCATCATTTTTGAGATTCTTCTAAAATTATGGGAAACATTTTCACTTCTACCTTGTGATAAATATTTTTTGTTTAAATGACAAAACAATTTTGTGTAAACTTTTTTCTCTAATTTTGTTTACTTTTCCCACTACTTCTTTTTCAGAATAATCTAAAATCATTTCATATTCAATTAATACGTTATTGTATTTTTTTCCTCTCCTTCTAAAATTCTCATTTCATTGCAATATATTGCTTTTTATATTTTTTGACTCACTAATATCTATGTGATAAGGCATGTCATTGATCTAGTAGCCTACACACATTGTTGCATTACAAAGCATTTTCTGAAAAATCATAATACAAAGAAATGCAAATATTCTGTGAACAATAAAAGCTGTTAAAATGGTGCAAACACCAGTGTTATCAGTAAAAAGTCTTCTTTGCAAATTGAAGGCAGTCAGTATATTCACAGTCTATGATATATTATTATGAATACAAAACCAGAATGATATTTTGATCTATTGTTTCACAAACAAATTGTAATTTTTTGGAAACTGTACAATTTAAAAGTTTTTTGTCATCTTACTTTGCTAGTCAGATATAAGCTTTCACGTGCAGCATAACATTCCTTTCTATATGCACGCTTGCTAAGATAGTTGCAGAAATATGAAGAATTGTGTTTAATCATATAAATAATAATATAAACAATCCTGAATATTTCTAAGATGTGCAACTTAGAGTGCACATATCAATAACAGTTTTTTTCAGCATCATCTGAGGGCTCATCTAACATGATGCAATAGTTTGTAAGTCATCCAGCTTTAGAAATATTCAGTACATATGGAAATATGTCATATTTTCATGAATACTAGCAAACAACTACTAATATCTTCAGTATAGTGTACTGTAATGTCATTCTCACACCAGGGTATTTCAAACTATGCTCTTCAATAATACATATGTCTCTCAGTTATGAAAATATGAATGTAAATATGAAAATATGAATAATAAGGGGAAATCTGTCATTAATTTCTTCACATCAGAATATTCAAGATTAACAATCTTAGTATGGTTTTGTTAATTACATCTTGCACTTCCCAATACTACCTATTGTTAATTTGTGACTCACTTAGTTCAGGATGACAGACACAAAAAAATGACTGAATGCCATACGGAGCTATGGGTGTTGACTGTAAGAATACAAAAAAGGCACTATAGACTTGAATTAGTTAAAATTAGTCTGCCAGTATTCAATATTCGATATTCTTATAAAATCTAACATAGCTGAATGATATCACCACAAGTGAGTTAATTGTTCTTTAAAAATAGGTTTCTTAACATTATCATTTAATGTTTTTATTCTTTGATCTTCCTCAGTATAATTAACCACATTAATAAAACCTGCTTTAATAGCACAATGGTCTGAAAACTGTACTTGGTAAGTTTTGCTATCATCCTCTACCAAACTTTTTGAAAAAAAAAGATAAAATTGTCTATATCAGTTCCAAAAACTGATTTCTTTCCCTACCAAACCTTCTAAAATGAAATAGCCTATATCTGTTCTAAAAACTGATCTATTTGTCTACCAAAACTTCTGGGGGGAAAAATGAAATAGTCTATATATGTTCTAAAAAATTGAGTTCTTTTATTTTCTCACTGTATCTAACAGCAACTGTTTAAATTTAACAATTTGTATACCAACATTAGTATCCTTACCTAAAGTCACTGTTATTTCCTTAAATTACAATTAAAATCTCTAACTATAACAATATTCATCTTAGCTATAATGAAACTTTTAAGAAAGAGTTAGATACAAGTTTCCCATCATTTCTGTTTGTGTTAACAGTACAAGTGAAGTTAATTAGTGCAGTGGAGATATTGCAGTACAGTATAGTGTGACAAGTAAATCAAATAAAAATAAAACAAATGGCATTTAATTGTTACCCAAAGCAAATCTCATGTTTCTCATCATGTAATGTAGGGAGTAGCTCGAGAACAGGTTGTGGTTCAGGAAGGAAAGTGAACCCTAGCTTCTATCCACAAGTTCCAAAGTTAGCATATTAAATCCATTCAAATCTTTAAAATAAGTTGTCTTGAGTCAGTACTCATTTAAAGAAGCTTTACGTGGATTAGCCATTTCTCATTATTCATATACAAATGGGTATTAAGGCGAATCACATTTGCAAGACGGATAACAAAATAAATAAATACATAATATAGGTGCTGTATTGCTATGGTATCTGTGGTACTTTCAGGTGTGAAACATGGCAGTTCTGCTTCCCTCTGCTTATTGCTGGAAATAAATGTGAATAAATGCTTAACAGTGACTCCAGAACAAGATAGTAAATTATGAGATAAAAACTTTATTTAACTTGACAGAATTAGCTTCCAGACCATGCCCAGAGTTTACCACAAGTGCTCAAGCCTGTGCATGGCATTGCATACTTCTCTATATGATGATTATCATGTTTTCACATCACACAAATGTAGGTACTCAGAGACAGCAATTAGATGAGCCTTAGTTAACATAATCATTGTGGCTGGCGGGAGGGGATCTGCAATATATATATATATTTTTTCTGCAAATGTTAGGACTACTGTGCAAGTACTTGTTACCTTACCTGCTAGATTGATTGCAGTCATTTTTAGGGAGGTGGGGGAATTGTAAGTAGCGCACAAGTAATGCCGGCCTTTCAGATATTTGGTTGTTGAATGTAGGCTCACATAAAAGTGACTCAAATAGTTATTACTATGTTAGTATTTTGAAGATCCATGAAGGGCCACAGCTGTTTATTTCCATTTCCAATGGAGCTATGCCTAATACACCAGAAGACAATAACTCATCAACTTGCAAGCCCTTTTTCTCCATGGTAGTTGGCTCTTAGCAGTGCATGTAGTGGATTGGCCCTTCTATTACCATGTGTGGCAAGAAGTTATAAGCAATGTCAATGCTATGGATGGCCAGGGGTTGTAATTATGAAATGGTACACTGCCAAACTACAGATATGATATATGCAGCTGCCCACAGAGCAGAGGCCATTGCATGGGAATGGACAGCAATGAACAGTGGGCTATTTACCAAACTACAACTTACAGAGATGCAGAAGCTCACTTTTTAATGGTACTGCCTTCACATATTCCCACAGTGGAGTTATGGACGACATTACCAAACTGGATAGGCCACTGAGAACATCCACTGTTGATGCCCATGGTATATAATCATTGTATAAGTATGTGGCCATATTTGTACCTGTTACTCACATTATAGTTTACATTTCCTTTCTCACTTGTGTCATATAGGTACATCTGGCATCCAGATGCAACAGACACCTGCATGAAGTATGGTCAGGGTTATGATTGTGCATCATATCTAAATATTTGTGAAGATATCAGTTGCATGTTTAGTTTTGAAGATTGTTCGTACTTACTGTGATGAAATGAAGGCATTGCTAGCACAGCTAGCTGGAATTTTGTAAATAATTATACATAATTTGTGAATATCAAACTGATTCATAAAATATGCTGGTGTTACAAATGTATTAAAACTGTATGTCATGTATATATCAAACTAATTTGTGCAGACATTTGTATTAAAAAGGTATTTGTAAAGTGCTTGTGTTTGAAATGTATGCACAGTGTGCCTTACTGGAGAGAAAAGAAAGGTGCATGCACTATTGCAACTGTTTGAATGTATATGTTTTAACAGAGAAAACTGGAGGGTTAACCTCAGTCCAGAAAACTTTAGAAAAATATTTGAAATTAACTTTATAGGCTAAGCTATAAATATGCTATCCCATGGGTTTCAAGGCAGCCTGAGACACAAAATGTATACTAGGAAGCTTTCTGTATTGTCTTTGGGGTGAACTAATTACTCTCTGGATGTGTGGAGGTATACAATTGTTTTATGACTTCCAGCAGCTGCCAAACGATCTGAGAAAAAGCCCTTGTGTGTGTATTTTTACAGGTAGGTGATAAGCCCTGCCAGCTTCCAGCAATGGGGGGTTTGCATGGGAATAGAAGTCAGATTACCAGGAATGATGTAATTCTGCAAGCTATCCCAGCAGTAATATTTTAGATATTATTTGAGAAGTCTCTTAATGAGACATAAAATTATGTATTCTGTCTTGAGCCTGATAGCAAGAAGAGCCATTCATCACATCATCTGGCTTGCTCCATTAAGTAAGTTATTTAGGGTACAGTAATTCTCTTAGATACAGTCAGGAATATAGTGAAGCTGAGCCTGTCCTGCAATGTTATTTTAAATATTTTCTGTGGTTTTGAACTCTGATGTCACTGTGAATATATACATAGCATTTTCTTGTTCTCTGATTATTTATTATTAAATATATTTAAAAATTTTATTGTGACTGATCTTTGTAGAGATATTTCAGTTCTAAGAGTACTTGCATATTTATTTGGTGACACTGTGCGGGCCACTCCTAATAGCCTTGCTCTTGATCAAACTACCATTTGTATTAGTATTATTACACAGTAAAATTGGACACCCGTTGCTAAGGGCCTTAAAGTAGCTGGTGAGGCATTCTGGTGGTAGTGATAATTACCTTATAGTCTGGGCAGAAATGGGCATAGCTAGTAAACTTGTGCCAGCCTTTCCCAAGTGTGTGTGTGTGTGAGTGTGTGTGACAGCTGCTTGAGCAGGGACACAAAGCATTGGTTGGACAGAGAGATTGTTTGAGGACTTGGCTTGGAACCCTGGCTAAGGACTCAACTTTACAACTGTGCCAGTAGGGAGTCTTATTAGGTATCTGGAGAAAGAGGGAGAAACCAGGCCCAGAATGACTGTGGTCTCTGTGTGCTCTTAATGGAAATTGCACTTGATGCAGAGAGCTGCATCTGGAAAGACTGTGCGTGTACCTGTTATCCTCCGAGTGAACATCACCCACTGGTGCCAGTGGTGAAGTTTGAGAGTCCTTGATTACTGGTCCAGTGATGAGTCATCACACTTACACTGAATATATTTTGTGTTTACATATTCAGAGGTGAATCATTTTCTTGCACTAGCACTGTGGAACTACCCCCATTTGATACTGGGAAATTGTAGCCTTTGGTGATGATAGTGGGAATGATGTGGCACAGTCAGGTGTGGCAGAGTGTGCATTGGATACAGGGAATATGACTCCTTCATCCACTCCTCATAGTATGGACACAGTCAATATGTCTGCACATATCCAGGACAAACTACCACCTGAGAGTGGATAGGTTAGTGGGGACAGAGAGGGTCTGGGTAGTGTGTTTTTTTCCCAGAAGACACTTGCCTGAATCTGCCTGTAATTGTCATGAGCAGAAAGGGTCACATGGATGGATGGAATTGGTGCTCACTAAAGGTACTATTTCTGCCCTCTCCCTAAGGTGATACCCAACATATGTGGAAGGCCATCAAGGAGGCATATGTGATTCCACTAGAGCAGTAGAGGGTGCTCCAGACTTTGCATGCTGACATATGGGAGTGCATGATCCATATCTGTGATTCGTTGGATAGAATGAATCACACATTGGAATGTGTAGTGCCTGGTGTGGGTCATCTGACAAGAAAAAGGGTCTTCCTTGTGGCTTGTAATATGCAACATCCTCGGATGATAGTAGACCTGCCCATGGACAAGCAAGATCCTGCTCATGCAGTGCCAACATGTCCACTGCATATGTGGATGTGTCCACACCCAGGAAAGACTGTCCCTGTGGTTGTGGTCATGACCATGCTGTCACATCCTCCAGCAGTCATTGGTCATGGTCAGGTAGCACACAGACTTTGAGCCAAGGTTGTGGGACAGCCAATACAACTTCTGACAGAATTAGCTCTTGTGAGCAGCGATGTCCAAGGGAAGCTGAACTCTCTTACATGAATGGTCAGTGCCTGTCCAATAGGCTGCAGTACTGTGCTGCACCATGTGCTGAGGCTGTATCTCCACATACATCCACACCTACCCATACACATAAAACAACACAGCCTCCAGCACATCACACAGTCCCACTCAGAGCTCTCAGCTGTCACCATTTTGGAGGAATGTACTTATTTTCAGACCCAGTTTACCCCATACAGGATGTCCCAAGTTTTGGAGATATATCTCCATTTTTCAAGCTTGATTTACCCCATTCACATGATTTTCTCTATCCCCTTGATCACATGCAATTTTTGAAGCTGTCTTGTACATGGAAAAAAAAGAGGACACACATCCAACATCTCCCTTATTCTTAAGCAAAAATCAATGAGTTTGTGTCGTGGAATTTTGCAATACAGTTCATTACAGTCTACAGATTTTAGGCAGTCTTGATTACATGCTTATATTTTCTGATCATTTTGTCAATCTTTGTTTTAAAAAGTCTTTCTGAGTAGCATCCCACATTTCTTCGAGAAGTGAGAAGATTTGTGCTATTTGGTATTTGAGTTTTATGCTAATTAAGTGTCCAGATTTTTAGCTAAATGTTCCTACTTTTCAAGGGCCTTTGTTTCTGTTTTCAATATCTGCAGGTTGAGAGGTTTGATCCCACTGAACTTGGTCATTTAAGACATTAAATCCCACTTCACAGTTCTGACACTTCTTCTACAAGCAATTTTTGTAATATACCATCTCAATGACCCCCTCATACTTCTCTGAAAAAGACATGCATTTCTCTGCTTCCTTCCGCACTTGTGCAAATGATGAAACTGTGTCCCGCTATGTGTTCATTCTACTTGGGTAACCAATATCTGATGGACAACAAGGCCAGACAATGCATGAGCAAGAACAGTGTGGTGTTTTGTATGTGTCATTTGTGTATTTGTGTATCTGCTTAGCTGTTATGTACATAGCTAGTGTCTTCCCCACCTGTGCAAATGATGGAAAGTATGCTCTGTACTTTGTACACTGATACTTGGATTGCCTTTGGCTGATGCACAGTGTGGCCAAGCCATGCATGGGTAACACAGTCTGGTGTTTTTGTATGCATCATTTTTACTGTATGTATCTACTTAGCTCTTTTATAGTTATGCTGTAAAGCTATGTGCAGTCCTCTGCCTATTTGCCAGTGCTACTATGTACTGTGCCAGCCTCCATCTAATGTGATCAGCCACTATTTTAGGCTCGTCCTCTGACTCCTCATCAATGTCATCTGATGCTACTTGTGGTGCTGAGAACTGTGATCCCTACATGGGTCTGACCTGCTGTAACTGCTTTTTGAGAATAATGTTATGTAACAAAGCATACATGGTCAGTATTTCTGCACATGTGATGGGACCATACTGAAGAGTACTACCAGTGTCCATATTCATTAAGGATATCCACATGCATAATGCATAATGCATCCGAGATTATCCAAGTGCAACTAACTCTGGGCAAGACCACAATCCAAATTGTAGCTTGCTACAGATTTCCCACCATACCCCAGGATTCCCACTCCTCATTTCTTGATACACTGGAAAATATTAGGGTACAACCTAACACCCCAGTAATGGGCGATTTAAACTACCCCACCATTAACTGTGAAAACTACTCATGTACCAACTCTTGTGCTCAACGTTTTCTGGAATTCATAAATTCCAACGCCTTGGATCAACTTATCCACACCCCCGCCAGGGGTAGCAATATCCTAGACCTGGTCATTACCAACATGGGCAAACTGTGTTCCACACCAGAGGTCAATTCCTCATTGGTCAGATCCGACCACAAGCCAATCGCCCTAGACATCCACATCCCACCCCCCATTGGGGAAACCACCGTAAAACTTTTCTCCAAAGCCAACTTCACGCTTCTTAAGACAGAAGTGGCAAACTTCACGATACCCATGCTGACAGACAATAGAGGTACAACTATTGAATCCTATACAAATGCACTTTATACGCATTTACACAAGTGCATGGATCATGCTATCCCTGACAGAACCAAGATGCTATCCTCCAAAAAAAGGAAGCCAATCTGGTGGTCCCCTGCCATAAACAAACTCTACAACAGAAGAAAGAAAATGTTGCAAAAAAATAGTAAAATCCCATGACTGGAGGAACTCCCTGGTCAGCCTCAGTAAGAAGCTGAGATCCCTCATAAAATCCTCCAAAGCTAGTTACAAAAACAAAATTGCCACTGATTCTAAAGACAACCACAAAGCAAGAATCTCAATGGCAACACTCAGATCTGCTCTGAGTTACAGCACAATGCCACTAAATATACAGAACCAATTGATATTGCCAACATCATGGCAGATAGGTTCAGTGCTAACATTACCCCTCTCTCACCCCCTAAAGGGCCCATCTCTATACCACAAGAATGCAAAGTTCCTGTAATCATGGCTGCACAGGTAAAAAACACACTCTCCAAAGCCAAGAACACAGCATCCATGGGACTTGACAACATCCCAGGCTGAGTTTTACATGACCTACAGAATGAACTGGCACTCCACCTAAGCACCATGTTCAATCACAGCCTCACCTCAGGCTTTGTACCCACTGAATGGTGCACGGCAATGGTTACCCCACTCCACAAAGGTGGAGCCACCATGGACCCCGGGAACTACCTCCCCATTATCCTGACGAGCCTGGTCTGCAAGGCTATGGAACATATCATCATGGAACTTATAAACAATGACACTGGTAATCTCCAAAATCTGGACCCTACCCAGTTCAGGTTTGTAAAAGGCAGATCATGTCTCTGATAGACTTCTTTGAAGCGGTCACCAAAGCCGTACCCTCATCTACGGCTTTGGTGACTGCTTCAAAGAAGTCAATCAGGTTTAGGAGACATTATCTTCCTTTTACAAACCCGAAATTGGTGGGGTCCAGAGTTTGGAGATTACCAATGTCTTTGTTTATAAGTTGCATGATGATACATTCCATGGCCTTGCAGACCAGGTTCGTTAGGCTAATGGGGCGGGAGTTCCCGGGATCAGTGGTGGCTCCCCCTTTGTGGAGTGGGATAACTGCTGCTGTGCACCACTCAGTGGGCACAAAGCCTGATGTGAGGCTATGATTGAACATGGTGCTTAGGTGGGGAGCCAGTTCGTTCTGAAGTTCATGTAAAACGCAGCTTGGGATGCTGTCTGGTCTCATGGATGCTGTATTTTTGGCTTTAGAGAGTGCAGCTTTTTTCCTGCACAGGGACACTGCATTCTTCCTGTATATATATGGGTCTTTTAGGGGGTGAGGGGGGGGTAAAGTTAGCACTGAACCTATCTGCCAGGATGTTGGCAATATCAGTTGGTTCTGTAATTTTCATGCCATTGTGCTGTAACTCAGAGCAGATCTGGGTTTTGCCATTGAGATTCTTGACAAAGTTATAGAATGCTTTGTGGTTGCCCTAGAATCAGTGGTGATTTTGTTTTCGTAGCTAGCTTTGGTGGATCTTATAAGGGATCTCAGCTTCTTAAGGAGGTTGACCAGGGAGCTCTTCCATTCATGGGATTTTACTCTCTTTTGCAACAGTTTCTTCATTCTGTTGTAGGGTTTGTTTATGGCAGGGGATCACCAGATTGGCTTCCTTTTTTTGGAGGATAGCATGTTGGATCTGTTTGGGATAGCACAATCCATATACTCGTGTAAGTGCTTATAGAGTGTATTTGTGTTGGATTCAGCAGTCGTAACTGTATTATCTATCTGCATGGGTGTCATGAACTTCACCACTTCTGGCTTAAGAAGCTTGAAGTTGGCTTTGGAGAAATTTTTTACTATGGTTTCCTTAATGCGGGGTGGGGGTGGGGGGATGTGGACATCTAGGGTGATAAGCTTATGGTCAGATCTGACCAACGAGGAGCTGACTTCAGGTGTGGCACACTGGTCATTCATGTTGGTAATGACTAGGTCTAGGATATTGTTGCCCCTGGTGGGGGTGTGGATAAGCTGATCCAGGGCATTGGAATTTATGAATTCCAGAAAGCTTTGAGTGAAGGGGTTGGTACATGAGTAGTTTTCCCAGTTAATGGTGGAATAGTTGAAATCGCCCATTATTAGAGTGTTTGGTTGAACCCTAATATTTTCCAGTATATCAAGAAAAGAGGAGTGGGAATCCTGGGGCATGGTGGGAGATCTGTAGCAAGCTACAATTTGGATTGCAGTTTTGCCCAGAGTTAGTTGCAATTGGATAACTTCGGATGAATTATGCTGAGCAACTAGTCTGGAGGTGTGGATAACCTTAATGAATATGGACACACCTCCACCTTTGGTGTTTCAGTCTAGGTTAGGTGGCCGAAAAATGTGGTATGAGTTATAGTCTAGTAATACAGGGGTGCTCTCTGGAGCCTTGAACCAGGTCTCGGTCACTGCACAGATATCGATGTTCTCCATTTTAAGGAGAGCCTCGAGGGAGTACATTTTGAGATATAGACTTCTAGCATTGAGTAGCATTACCCTCAGTTTTTGCTGGCCTGTTCCTATTATGGTGGTGAATTTCTCATTTGAACCTTGCCTAAAACAGGCACTATAGGAGTGGCAAGAGCCTTAGCCAGTATCCGGAATCCCAGGGGTGACAGGTGCAGGCCATCTCTGGCAAAGCATCGTGGTCTGTCAACCACATCGTCCCAGGCAGACAGATCCCCTTAGAATGACACCAGAAACATAGCCAATTATCGAAGTCAATCATTTTTTCCTTGTACTACGGTATCATTCTGGGCGATGGCAGGATGTTAGGGCTAGGGTCATACCTGCCTGGGCTATAAGATCGTAGAGCTCTTCCATGTCTCTTTTCATGTAGTCCAGGGGGGTACATCTCAGGTCATTCACACCAACATGGACAATGACAAGAGTCATATTTGTACTAGTTGTGGAGTGACCTGAGTGCATGGGTTATGTGGCGGATCCTGGCACCTGACAGGCAGCTGACAGTAACTTTCTCCTTGTTTAGCCTGGTGAGTGGGACATCAGTGTACCTTGCTATAGAGTCACCTATGACTAGTGTGTTGGGTACGGTGTTTTGCCTTATGGGCTGTGGTTGAGTGCCACACTGAGTCTGTGGGCTATGTGTCATTTGGGTTGTGTTGGGGGGTGGAGATTGCTTGCGTTTCTGCTTTGGAGGTCTCTGTTGCTTGAGCAGATTATTATTGAGAGCCTCCACAAATGTTTTTGTGTTTCTATGTGTGGATTTTGGTGGTGTAGGTTTAGTGGGACTATGTGATAAGTGTGGTGTGGTGCAAGTGTCTACCTTCTCCTCTTGACTGTCAAGTTCAGTCTTGGTTGGAGAGAGCTTTACCTCCAGTTTTGCTGGATACGTGCATCTCTCACAGGTTGTAGTGTTGGGTGGTAGGAAGAGAGGGTTGTCTGTATACATGAGGCAATTTCTACATTGACCCAAGATGCCCAGATTCATCAGATAGACAGGAAAGAACACTGGCAGCTGATCCTTGGACATGCTTGAATAGAAAACTATTTTCCTTTAGACAAGTGAGGAAAATGAGTGCAAGAGCTGTTTTTCCTCTAAGCAAGTGAGGAAAGTAAGAATAAAAACTGTTTTCCTCTAGGTAATGAGGAAGGTTGAGTGCTGTAGTACTTTATAGCTTATTTAGTGCTTACAACAAGTTCTGAATAAGTGCTAAGCACGAATAAGCAAATTCAAGTGCTAAAACTAGAAATATGTATCTGAACTAGACTAGTTACCAGAAGGAAGCAAGTGCAAATGTGGGCTTTTAAATCAGAAGGTTGAAAGAGATGGAAAAATTGCCCAAACAGCCAATAACTACAATTTCTGGGCCAGAAACCACTCTTTATGTGATAGACAGGTTACTTAGTGCTTACCACTCCCACTGATAAGCTAGCAGGGTTCCCTCCAACACAGAAAGGCTTGGGGGCCTCAGGAGCTTGCAAACAGTCCTGGATACAGCAAATTTGTATCTGGAATAGTCTAGTTACAGGAAAGGGAGGAAACAAGTGCAAATGCGGGCATTTAAATCTGAAAGTTGAGAGAGATGGAAAAACTGCCAAAACGGCCAATAACTACAATTTCTGGGCCAGAACCACTCCTTATGTGGTAGATAGGTTACCTAGTGCTTGCCACTCCCACTGTTAAGCTTGGTAGTTACTAGGCATACAGCCCAGAAGACCAGTAATGAGCCGAGCCCAAATTCCCAGTTACCCCAAAGCTCTGTATGAATAAGTTATTTGCTCAAGCTCACAGAGTAAGCAGATGAAAGTTGAGGAAACCAAGGCCTGATCCAAAGGAAACAACCCATTAACAGCTCTTCCTCATAATCATTTGTACCAACTGCCAGATAGGCAATATGACCTGCTATTATCCCATAATGCTTTTCTGACTGATTCTGGATATCATATTTTATTCTATTTGTTAATGACTGTTTGTGTAAATGTTCCGGTTACAGTGTAATGCCAAGGTAATCTTTTATACTAGTAGCAACCACTTCTACTTATCTGTTATCAGTGATCTTTGAACACTACGTATTATGATTCCCTGCAAGTGGGTCCATAAAGACATTCAATACTAGAGGACCCAACTCAGATCTGTAGTGAACAGCATAGGTGAAATGTTCTTGGGGTGGAAAATCTGTTAGTGAAAGACTTCCCACCATGGCAGTCTATAATCCAATAAGGAACATATGAGTGAAGGTGACGAGATTTCAGGCCATCAACAACACCATTATGTGGTGGGCAGTCAACTACTTTGAATAGATTTAAACTCATTCCTTTAACAGAAAGATACAGGGTTTCATTCTCACCTTGGGAAACATGGCTAGGCTTAAAAAGACCCATTTCATTAGCCTAGTAATCACCCATTTTAGGTCTTTTAGTAATGCTTGGTCTACATTTGCACACAAATGATAATTTGGCTCCCTACTGGAGTTTTACAATCAGAAAATAAGCATATAAAACATTTTTATTTTCTTTCTTTGTGTCCGCACTTACTTTTTAGCTATTTAGATCTATCTGCCTTCTGAAATGTCAGTTTTGTTTTTGCATTTTTTTATATTTTGATTTCTTGTTTTGAAAAATCTGTATGCCTTTGTTTTTAGCAGCCTGAGACTTTGTCTGTGTATGAGCTTGATATTCTCTTGTTCCAGAGAAAAACATTTTAACACTTGGGCTTCAGATTTCACTTTGGTGGTGCTGCGGTAGCATTGTCGCCTCACAGTAAGACGCTGTCCGGTTCAATTCTCAGCTAGAGTATCTTCTGCGTGGAGACATGCGTGAATGGGTGTACCTTTGTTGAAGGTTGTGCGTCAGAGCTGGCAACTCGGTACGTAAAAATCTACTGCCAATCATTAGCGGATCGGAGTCCACTGTGACGACCCCTAACCGGGAAAAGTCGAAAGACACAACAACAGCAACAACAGCAACAACAACAACAACAGCAACAGCAACAGCAACAGCAACAGCAACAACAACAACAACAACAACAAAACATTTTGCTTCCTTAACTGACATTTAACAAACAGTTTAGTCTGGCCTGGTCTTTCAATAAGGCTTGTGCTACATTTGCAAGCAAACAATTATTTGGCATTTTGATGCAGTTTTAAAAACAGAAAATAAGCAATTAATATTATTTGCTTTTGTTTTGTCTGCACTTACTTATTTAGCCATTTAGAACTGTCTTCTGCAGTATCTATTCTGTTTTTGTTTTGTTTTATTTATAGCTTTGATTTCCTGTTTTTAGAAATCTGTAGCCCCAAAGTTTTCCCAGCCACCTATGCATTTCTTGTTGCGTTTTTTAAACTTGATGGCTTTTTAGTTGCCCACCCTTACTGTAAATTTAGCTTTAGAAGCCCCTTGCCATCTTATATTATCTACTCATTCTCCTGGGAACTGAAAGACCAAACTGGGAAGGCCATTCCCTAAGACTCTTAAGGCCTGTGTTAGCCTCTGTTTCATATCACCCCACTCATTTAGTGCACACTGCAATATTCAGAGCGTTTACACCTTTTTTACCAGCTTACATTTGAAATCTGTAACATCTGGGACTGGACTACAAATAACTGAGTAGCTTGGTAACTACTTTTTAGGAGTCAGCTCAGGAGTGGTGCTTCAATTTTGCTCTTGGTGTGTGAGAGGGAGAGAGAGAGAGAGCAGAGGGGCATTATATATACCTGAAAACTACTGTTGTATTTTCAAATTATTTATTGCATTTTGTCTGTATTTTATCAATATAAAATGCATTTGCTTTTCCTTGGACTAGCTGCTTCTGGTGTGTTTTTAAACCACCTTTTAGGTAATTGCTGCTGTTTCCTTACTTTATTTGTGCATGTCACTGATATTTTTACTATCACTCATCTTACTATTGCTGCTGCTAGACTGTTTGCCTTGAAATTGTCTTCTGTAAGGGATTTATAGATAGTTGTTTAAGTTGTTTGTAGTAGCATTGCACTTATGGGGTTCTTTTTATTGTGTTACACCAGGAGTACTGGTATTATTCACCTTGTGGCAGGAGGTGTTTGCCTGATCTATATCACCTGGGAAACACACAAAAAGCCTCAACGTGTAGTTACTTTACTAACCACAGGGCTCAGTAGTCAGTTTCCTGTCTTTTCAGTGTTGGTATAAACTTGGTGCGTTTGTGCAGAGCTACTCACTGTACAGCAGCAGTTAGCAGTGCCCAGTACAGAAGCAAATACAGAGAAAGCAAATTTTCCCTATAGAACTGTCCATAAAACTGTACCCTGTAAAGCAGTAAGTACAGAGCAAAAACCTTCCGGGCCAACAAGCTTAGAGCAACTCGTTCATACCTCAAGCAGCAATGCTATTAAATTTAGTAGAATTTAATATTTTATAGCCTAGTTTACCCCAGTAAAGCACCCTTAATAGCCTTCTGAAAGCCCCAGTATGCCACATCCTTGCTCACTAATGAAAGGACTGGACAACATGGATATGCATTTTCCTAACTTCTCTCCAGCCAGCTTACTGGATATGGGTATCATGAGAGAATGTAGCAGTTGTCTCATGTTTACTGACAACCACTTATGCAAGAGGTGTACATACACAATGTAACTGGAGACTAAACTCTCACGTACAAGCTGACATTTGGGTGTCAAAACCATGTACACACTTACTAAGTATAGCACACAACATGCAGGCATAGACCGACATATGCTGAGGCACTTAAATGCAGTCTTCTTAAAGAAAGTCCTCCTAGACAGCCCATTGATAAAGTGTGTCCTCAGCAAATCCAAAATCACTCAACACCCCCTAACACAACACATGCAGCCACACTCTGTGGAGCCACAAAAACAAAGCCCATAAAGCAAGCCAACACACTTCCTAGAACTCTAGACATAGGGGACTGCATTGCAAGACATAATGATGCCCCTCTAACTAGGCTGAACAAAGAGAAGATAACAATTAGTTGCCTATCTGAGGCTGGCATTAGCCAAATAAAGCACACATTCAAGTCATTGCCCCATAGGTACCAGTATGTTTCATGTAGGTGTAAATGACCTGAAGTGAGTCATTATGGAGTTCTTGGACTAGGCATCTCAGACTGGTATGAGTCTAGTATGAGTAGCATATTAACTTCACTGACGATAATGCTATAATATGAACAACATCTGATTGATTCTAACAATTAGCTGAGTTTCTGGTGTCATTCTATGTGGATTCAATATTCGCCAGCATGAGAAGACATGGTTAACAGACCACAGTGCTTTGCCAGGAATGGTCTGCAACTGTTCTCTGTAGGCTTTTGAATATTGGATAAAACTTTATCCACCCCCATAGAGTTTTTTTATGCAGTAATAAATTGGCAAACCTACCAACAGAGCAAAATCAGTTCAACTGAACATCAACATATCACTGCTAAATACTAGGATCCTAAACAAAAAATTACACTCCCTCCAAGCCCTCTTCACCTTCAAGAATACAGAGATAAGTGCAGTCAGTGACGCATGGTTTAAAGTAGCAGAGAATACTCCAACACTGCAAGTTTTCAGTGCCTTCCACAGTTTTAGACCAGCAGCTGCATATACAGGGGCTAAAGGTGAAGGTGTCTCAGTATACATCAATAAGAAGCAGACCTCTAGGTTTGATAAACAGGAGGAAGCACTGGGGTTTCCCCACATGCAGATCACCACAGATAAAACACAGTACCATATCCTTGCTAGCTGTAGATCACCCTCCATGTATAAAGAAAGGGTGATTGGCTAGGCTTAAAAATGCCCTTGTGGTCATTAGCCTAGTACATACCTATGAACCTAAGAAACACACATACTTGCACCTACTGGAGACACTTGCTATCCAGCCAAACATCCTACTCTTTGGGGACTTTAATTATCCCTCTGTAGAGCAGGAATCTTACATGGCCTCAAATCTGTAGACATAATCTGCAGACATGGACATTCATGGATTTCATAACTACAAACACCCTTGACTAATTAGAATATATGCCTACTACAGGCTCCAACATATTGGACCTCGTACTCACAAATATGGGAGAATGCTGCATCCCCTCCAAATATCACGTCCTCCTTGGTAAGGTCTGACCATAAATCTGTCTCTTGCAAAATTAAAATCAACTCAGAAATGCCAGTAAATTCATTAACAGTTAGGAAAACTTCAAATGTAAACTACCTTTTATTATTATTGTTGTCAAAATTCAGTGCCTGTTCCAATCCCGGAGGACACATCAGCCTATGCAGAACTGTTCACAAAAACCCTGAACAACCATGCCAATGGCTGCATAGAGGCTGTTGTATCTACTAGATGTAAGCCCAAAACTAACTGCAAAAATAAACTGCTGTCCTGTTATCCCAAATTAAATGGGATATACAACAAAAGAAAAAAGTCATGGCTAAAATCAAATGGGATATACAACAAAAGAAAAAATTCATGGCTAAAATCAACAAGCGTAACCTCCATAAAGATAAGAACTCTCTCATTAAACTAAACAGGCAATTAAGAGGGTTAATTAAGTCCAATAAAGCCAATTTTGAGTTTAAGATATCCTCCCAGGCAAAAGACAACCATAAGGCCTCCTTCAGCTATATCAGCAAACCTCAAATGCAGCGCACAGCAGTGTGCTGCATGGGTGGATAATGGTGTCAAATTTACTGAGCCAAATGATAAAGTGAATCTGTTCTTAGTTTCATAGGTTCATAGGTGTTTACTAGGCTAACGACCACAAGGGCCTTTTTAAGCCTAGCCATGCATTCCAAAATTCTGACAAGTTCTGCTACCCTTGATAAGTGTAAGCATGGGCCTGGGAGATGAACCATTTACAGGTTACCTGTGTCGATTAGAAACATAGGTGCCAAACCAGGGATGAATTTCTATTTTCCCATCTAGTTGTCCAAGATGCACTTGAATTGGGTTAGAGAGGAACTCTGCTTCACATGAATGGGGAGCCTGTTCCATAGACGGGGTAGACTCTGGGATACATACCTCCAGCAGGTCTGACAAATTGGCTGACAGATTCATTTTCAACTTTATCCCAGCCACCCCCCCCAAGAAATGGGAAGTTCATAGGTTCATAGGAGGTTACTAGGCTAGTGGCCTTAGTGCTTTTACAAGCCTAGCCATGTAAAAACCAGAGTACCCTTATTGACCATAGTTAGATGGCCGTTGTTAGCAGAGCGATTTTACGATCAGCACCAACTGCCTCTGTCCATGTGGGACATAGATGCCACCCTGGGGTGAATTTACAGCCACCCTTTCAGTTATTAAGTTTGCACTTAAATAGGGTAATTGAGGAGCTTTGCTTCACATGGAATGGGAGCTTATTCCAGAGGAGCGGCAATCTCTGGGAAATATATATATCTGTCGAGCATGTTCTGTTAATGTCACAGGCTAGGTTGAAATCCCTAGAGCAAATTACTCTTGTTGCATTTCATTTGCAGATGTGCAGCATTTCCATTAAGGCAGAGTCAGAGACTGCTCTGTAGGCCAGGCAGATGCCATCTCTCAGCAGTCTGCATGATACAGAGTACAGTGACAGGGCTTTCAGTCTTTTCATGTAGGTCATGTTTTGGAGGCCCTGGATTTTCTTGGCTAGAAACCTCTGTGGTCATGCCAGTTTCTACAGGTGACTGGTGAGATACATACAGAAGGGAGCATTGTACTCAATTAGTTGTTTAATAAGGGTCGAGTACAGTGGAGTTATAACCTCCCTAGTATTGGATGCAATGCCCTTATTTATGAGATGCGCAATGTAGAAGGCTTTTCTTACCATTATGGACACATGGTAATTGAAGTTTAAATTGCAATTAACCTGTGTTCCCAAGTCTTGCACCAATGAGTTTGAACTTAGAGGGGTGCTATCCATATAATATTAGCAAGGGCTACTTCTTTGCCAAAGGGGATAATGAGGCATTTTTTTG
This sequence comes from Protopterus annectens, assembly GCF_019279795.1. Classification (NCBI taxonomy): domain Eukaryota; kingdom Metazoa; phylum Chordata; order Ceratodontiformes; family Protopteridae; genus Protopterus; species Protopterus annectens. Next base: position 636,558,908 of record NC_056726.1, on the reverse strand, counting down.
TTTTAGGCTTTAGCCCATGATTTGGCACCAATCATTTGTCTGCGCAAGCCCCTTCTGTAATATGTTAACATTGGTGGGGACTCTATGATTGCACCCAGTTTACAGTCATCTGTCAACATGGTGAGCCACAGGACATCAACCTTCATAACTGGTCTACCGGTAGTGGTGGACTCTCTACTTTGACAGTGTGCGTTCTGTCAGTGAGCCAATTGGCTACCCATCTAGTGATGTATGGATCAATCCCCAGCTGGTAGAGTTTCTCAATGATACCTGAATGGGGGATGGTCTCAGAGGTCTTGGGTAAATTGAGATAGGCATCATATACTGCTTTTCCTTCATCCAGGGCTTTGGTGATATTCGCAAAGAAGTCCACCAGGTTTAATGAGCAAGATCTACTCTTGATAAAACCAAACTGGGTCGGGTCAAGAGTTTGAAGGTCATCTATGTCCTTGTGGATATGGTCCATAATGATTCTTTCCATGACCTTGCATATATGGCTGGTCAGACTTATGGGTCAGAAGTTCTCAAGGTTAGTTGATGGACCCCTTAATGCAAGGGGATTACTGTTGCTGTTCTCCACTCTGCTGGAACAAAGCCAGTACTCAGGCTATGGTTAAAGAGAGTGCTGAGTGGTTCTGCTAGGTCTTATTTATTTATTTTACATTTGTTTACAGGGATAGTCTGACTGGATGTATGTCCATTTTCAGTGGAGGCCCAGGGAGAAAATCTCCAAATAGACAAACTTACATGGATTACACAAGAAGTTAGATAACATCAGAAAATATAAAACAAAGTGTTTATGTACAATGGTTTAGTGGTGCTCCCTAGGAGGGACTCGCAATTCTCATGGATAGACACAATTGAAAGCAAGAGACGTCAGACTAGCTATAGAGCTTGGTGACGTAGTTGCATGTTATGATATTTACAGATTATGCTTTCAGTTTATAACTTAATCAGGGTTGGTACATGGGCAAAGCCATTTCACTTTGAGATACTGTTTGAGGTTTTTTTTGAAGAGACATTTGGAGGATTGTAGGGTTATATAGTTTGGCAACGAATTCCAGGTTTTACCAACAAAGCTGGCAAACAGGGATTCACCAGCAGAGTTATTAGCTTTGGGGGTTTGGACCAGTAGTTTATTGGCTGACCGTAGGGATCTCAGGTTGCTATATGGCTTAATAATATTTAAAAGTGAGGAGGCATCCTCGGGGTGCTACAGAATTTTGTGCGCTAGTAAGAGCTGATTGAACTGAATTAAGCTGGACAGTTTTAGCCACTCTAGTTGTTTCAGGTTCTGGCAGTGGTGGGTTCTATAGGTGGAGCCAGTGGCGAATCTGGCAATATGGTTGTAGCTATGGGACAGCTTACCTAGTTCGGATTTGTTGAGGTTTGAGAGTACAGGCGAGGCATATAAAAGAGTAGAGAATAGGTGTGACCGGGAGATTGCAGTCCTAGCCAGTGCGGTTAAAAATGTCTTGTTTCTATACAGTGATCCAAGCTTCTTATTGATTGTCTGTATGTTTTTGTTGACCTGTAGGTCAAATTTGAGATTATTGTTTATGATAACCCCTAGAAGTTTGGTGTGTTGATATGGGGGGATAGCGGTACCATTGTTAGATGTGACAGAGGATGAAATTGTGGCAGATCTACTAGTGGGGGTGAAGAGTAGAAGTTTAGTTTTATTGGGGTTCAGCAGTAGGCATGTGGTTGGTGAGCCATTTCTCAATAGTGTTAAATGTATTTTGGGTTAGGATTTGCAGTTCAGATGGGGAGGTGGCTGAGCAGATCAGAGTGGAATAATCTGAATATTGAATACAGGTAGCTTTAGGGATAGCAGTGTGAAGGTTGTTGATAAAAACAGAGAAGAGTAGTGGACCTAGTATGGAGCCTTGATGGACACCAAGTGTGAGAGGTAGCTGGCTGGAGAGTTTGCCCTGCTATAGTACTGCCTGTTGTCTACCGGTCAGGTAGGACTGAAACCACTGGATTGCATGCTTATTGAGGGAAATAGATTTTAGAGAAAGAATGAGAAGTTCATGGTTGACCATGTCAAAGGCTTTTGATAGGTCAAGAAAGAGGGCGAAGATAGCCTATTGTCATTCCTGTTTTGGTTTATGACATTAGTAAAGGAAAGGAGGGCTGAGGTGGTGCTGTGGTATGGCCTGAAACCATGCTGGGAGGTGGATAGTAAGTTATTCTGTGTAAGGTATTGCATTAGTTGCTTGTGTACACATTTCTCCATTATTCTGGCTAGTGGGGAAAGAATGGCAAAGGGTCTATAGTTGGATATGTCTGTAGAACTACCACCTTTATGGAGTGGGATGACGTGGGATATTTTCCAGAGGGAGGGGATAGCACTTTCGGAGAAGGTTCTGTTGATAAGGATAGATATGGGATATGCAATGGCATCTGCAGCTGTTTGTAGGTACTCTGCAGGGAGGAGGTCAGCAGCGAGGGTGGTAGGTTTTAATTTTTTTATAAGTGTTTTGATAAAATTAGTGGATATTGGTTGGAAGCTAAATTGGAGGTGATTAGTGGGTAGATTAGGGATGTGGTTTAAGTTTGTGGGGGTTAGTTGATTTGCTAGGGATTGGATTGTTTCAGTGAAAAAGTTATTATAAGCACCAGCTATGGTCTCTAGGGAACTGTGGGTGTGGTTAGCCGGGTTGGGGTGGTAGAATGACCTGGATGAAATAGTTGATTTAAGCCTGCCCAGAACTTTTGAGGGTTGTTTTGGTGTTTTTGTAGGAGGTTTTGGTAGAAGCTTTTTTTATCTAGTAAAATAGATTTTTTTTTTTTGTATCACTCCTGAGTTGACGATATTTTAGATGGTCAAGTGGGGCTTTAGTTGTTCTTCAGCTGGCCCTGGCTCTGTTTCTAGTTTTGATTTTAGATTTGCTATCTTTTGTGAGCCATGGTGCTGTGTTTGATCTAGATTTTATTGTACGTGCTGGAGCATGGGAATCAAGGATACTTAGGAATTTAGTGTTAAAATGAGCTATAGCCTCTTCTAATGGTAGACTTTTTAGTTTTGACCAGTCAACTGCTTTTAGTTCATTTAGGAATATAGCAGTGTCAAAGTTTTTCCTGTTTCTAAGTGTTTTATATTTGATCTGGTGAGGGTTTCCTGCCTTATGTTTTATGATACAGGTTAGTAAATGGTCGCTAAGGTCATCAGGGAGAATACCAGCTGTGCACAGTTGGGGTTGGTTAATAACTAGGATCCAGTCTAGGATACTTTCCCTGTTGGTCGGTTTGTTTATCCTAGTGGGAGAGGTTATGGTCTGTTTAAACCCAGATAAATTTATATGGGGGGGGGTTGGACTGACTCCAAGTATTTCCTTAGGCTTTTGGTATGTTTGGTTGTATGTTTGGCTGTATTTTTAATTTGTTTTTGCACCAATTTATAGACTATGTTTAAGCTGTATTTTATACACTTGCAGGTTAATTTTATAGCTGCAGGGTATAACTTTCAGGGCTATGTGAGGGAGCGCAGAGTGAAATTACTGTATTCAGGGTATTATTTTAGGTGTAAGAAAGAAGATACTGGGGCAAACTAGCTAATTTTAACAATATGGAGGGAGCCAAATTACTGTGGGGGACAGCCTAAAAGGTGTCTTTAGACCCAGGTCAGCAGTATACGGTACTTGCTTTAAATTCTAATCTATGTTCTGTTTTTAAACATAGACGGCAACTTTAACAGTACAATTTGGTGGAACTTTTTAGCATTAGGAGCCTTATTTAAGGGCTGGGAAGTTTGGCGCTATTGACCCAGTACGGCTGAATTAAACAGTTTAAGCAGAAAGACTTTAGAAAAAGTAGTAACCTTAATTAAGTTTGTTATTGAGGGTAGACCAGTGTGGCTGTCTATTTTATTTTTATTTTTAAAAAATTTCCCAACTGGATTTAGATCTTCTAACTGTGCGAGCCTTTCAGGGTGGGAGCCGTGAGAAGAGATAATACCTAATAATACATATTTAGTGTTAGTTCATCAGCAGAAATAGAACTATAACAAAAACAAATTGATTGAACAGTGTTTCATGCCATATATAACACAGCGACTGAGAGAAAAAGCATAATCCTTACATTAATAGTACACTGCACTGCCCTAAGAAATAGTTTCAAGTATTTGGTAGCTAAATAGAGCAAATAAGCAGGATATAGCACATATAAGATGAAACGCTAATCAGGATCACACTATTCTGCATTCAGCATCTTGTATCTTTAGCCTGAAAATAAAGCCCAAATGCTACTACCATTAAAGTAGGCTGTTTGTACAGAGTGTAGGATTTAAGAAGTAGACTAAATACTGCAACAAAGTCTTGTTTTAGATTGTTTAGTAAGCAGCCTGGGATGTTATTTGGTCCCATAAAGACTGTGTTTTTGATCTCGGAGAGCACTTGTATGATCTGTTCCTTGGAGATATTCAGTAGAGGACTGGTGTCACGTATACTTTGAAATATGTCTGGTGGGATGGGATGGGTGAAGTTATTGCCAAATCTGTCAGCTAGCAGGTTGGCAATTTCTTCTGGTTCAGTGTGAGTAGTACCATCTGCTATAAGTTCAGCAAGAGCTGGGCATTCCCTTTTAGGTACTGGACAAAGCTAAAGAATGCTTCATGATTGTCATTTGCTAGAGATGCTAATTTAGTCTTGTAACTAGCCTTAGAGCTCTTTACAAATATCTAATTTGCTTGTTTAGGCTGTGGATGGTATTCTTCTTGTGTTGAGTAAATTCCCTCCTGTTCTTAGATATCAGTTTCTTTCTTTTGTTATATAACTTATTTATACTTACAATCCACCAGGCTGGCTTGTTTTTTTGGGCAGACCTAGTTTTGTTCCTTTTAGGTACAGCCAAGTCAATGCATCTGTTGAAGTGGCTGTATAGGGCATTTGTGTACTCCTCTGCATAGGAGTCATTGTTGGTTATGTTGTCAGGGGCTTTGAGACTTTTTATATCATCTCTTAGTAGGCAATAGTTTGCTTTGGAGAAATTTTTCATTTTTTTTACTCCTGTGGGGGGTGTCATGTTTGATCTTTACTTCAACTGAGACAGATTTATGGTCTAACCTTACCAGGGAGGGGCAACATACATGGGGTAGTGCAGTAACCTCATATGTTGGTGAGCACTAGGATCAGGACAATTTGAGCCCTT